>NC_053141.1:30206240-30293909 GCF_016808335.1 Panicum virgatum | reverse complement strand
GACGGAGGTTATGTGACGATTGACGCATGTGGCCTTGGAGTTTTTTACTCTGGCGCATGGGTGACGGTATAGTCTTAGGATTGAATGTTACGGGTTGGTTTTAGCAGAGATGTTGGACTTTTCCTAGGCTGTGTGCTTTGTAAGCAGAGGTCGAAAGAGGCTTCCAAAACTTGTATCACCTCGATTACTGCTCTTGAGAATAATAAAATCTTTCTATTAAAAAATAGTGGAGTTGCCGCCGATGCGGAGCAGGTCACCTTGCACCTGTAGACAGACCAGAAGGAGAGGGTCGCGCGGGCGTACGACTGCCATGCGACGCCTAGTGCCGCCACCGAAACCCAATAAAAGACCAAGAGGAAGGCATCGCGTTGCATGCTCTAGTTGTGGTGGTTGATATATGATGGATTGTAGATAGAGGAAGACTTTGATATCTCAAGAACAATCCACGTATGTATTTGGGCAACATGAACTCGGTGAAAATTTGACTCAATGCCATATCCTCGCCAATCCATGATACTGTTCCAGATTTGTCTAAATTCTTTGGTCAACATCATACAGAAAACAAAAACAACTGAATATATCGGAGTCGTATGACACAGTGTGGAGGATGCTGCTGCGCCTAGTTCTAAAAACTCAGGCTAAATTGGAAGGACCTTCAATAATGATTGACCAATTCAATAAGGAGAAGTTCTGCGCCCAAGAGTTCAGTGATTTGAGACAACCGGTACAAATAGAGTATCGGCTCATCATGGAATAAAGCCGATTCCAGGGTTGCCAATTCAAGAAGATTGTTTTTTCATTTATGCAGCAGTATGAGTCTGAATTAGGTGGAAAACTTATTTTCCAGGGTGCTGAGCGCGGAACTTTTTGATAGGTTTTCCATCTCTGAGTTTCCACAATGTCTACCACAAGTTTGGCATGACATACGCCAGTGGAAATAAATCAAACAACCATAACTCCTCTAGAATATTGCATTCTTGTTAGTTTTATAGTCTTAGGTTCGTTCGGATCCTCAAGTTATAGGAATATTAATTTGTAGGTTCACATTGACATTAGTATAGAGTTTAACCATGATGATTAGATGATATAATAAAGGGAAAAGCCAGTTTCAAAACTTCAAACTATCCAAATCATTTGATTTTCAACATTGAACTACGGAAATGGACATGGGGCACCATAAGCTAAGAAAACCGGACAAACATGCACTTTTAGCTGGTTTCGAAGGTGGTTTTCAATTTTTCTAAAGTAAAAAATCATATTCGAAGACTTTCCAACGTTTTACTACCCCCATAACATGAAAAATTGGGCTATCAAGAGGTGTAGGAGACCTTATCCTCCGCACATGAAAACATTATGAAAAACTTCACATAATTTTATGGTGTAGATAAACCCATATTAATTAATAGAGAGAGGCAGAGAGGGGGCAAAGTAAGAAATTTTAATTAGTTGTAGGTACGTACTATAATCAATGAACTTCTAATCTTCTATCTTCTATATCTAAATTGGTGCCCCCCACTACCGGTTTTTTCTGAGCTCTGGTGAAGCCACGTCACCGAGCACTAGCATTCAAGAGAAGACACATCATTAGTCACTAAAGCATTCCATTTATGTCTTTCACCGATTCTTTGTGGGCATAGCTCCTTTTGCATGCATATGCTCCTTTTTGGGGCTTTAGTATTTTGTTAGCACATAATCTATATCTAATTATCTATAAAACATATATAGTTGAGATTCACTAAGTGTCATTAACTTCAATTCTCTCAACATACAAGGTAGCTACCTCATCTCAAAAACCCACTAAGTTGCATGCCACATCACCTTCCACTTAGACCTTTATTGATATCTTCCATCGGTTCTTTGTGGCATCATGCATGCAAGGCTCCCATGTGGCGTATTCATGCAACTTAGCTATGTCATCTCAAATACCCACCAAATTGCATGCCACGCCGTTCACTAAAATCTTTATTTATATTTCATCAATTTTTTACTTTATACATGCAAAGTTTTCATATGGTGTTATCACTGAAATTCTCGCAATAATATATCACATCACCATCCACTAGGACTCTATTGATTTCTTCAATCGATTTCTACCGCTAATGACACCCATGACTATTGTTCTCTGTGAGTACCATGTTACAAAATTCCCATAAGAAAACAAATGAGCTGAATATGTTATCAACTATAATGTCTTTAAAAAATATTGGCATATAATTGAAACGATATTTCTACAATTAAATTTGACTTTCAAGTTAGTTTCCGAATTCCGGCAGCAACGCGCGGGGTGTCACCTAGTACATATAAATGGCATACCCCAGAGTGCCGTAGGCTTTTCGCTCTGTGCGGGGTCTAGGGAAAGGTATCTTTAAGCCCGCCCCCGGCCTTACCCGCATAATATGCAGAAGCTGGAACTCGAACTCGGGACCTTTCGATTACAGATGATAGGCTCTACCGCTGCACCGGGCCCGCCCTTCAAACATCTAGTACATATATGCTAAATATTCTAACCAGTCCGTACAAGAGAGCACGTTCTGAAAGTACTAGTTCTTTTGTATTAACTAGCTAATTGCTCGTGCGTTGCTACGCACAAATCATTCCTAAAACCGCACCATTGTATACAGCTAACAAGTATTTTAGTTTTGTTAAATCATTTAAAGAAAATTTCAATTTTTTCATAACCAATTATATAAAAGTTTGTGGTAAACATGAAACTATATTGAAAATATTCATATGACAAACATATGAGAATTGAGAAAGCTCCTGTCTTCTGATAGCAATTGATTATGCTTAGTGTAAGGGTAAAAAGATATCTATCAAATTTCAATAGGACATACAATTCTTTCAGAATAACCAAACAATACATCATTGAGCTTAATAAAGTTAGAATCATAGCCACTAAAGAGACCAGGACTCCTCGCCACACAGACTTTCCTACACACTATTAGACTTCCTACTACAAAGCAAATGACATCTACATAAGTTTTTCCTAGTCAAAACATATCTCCACTTCCAAAGAATGTAAAGGACGTCTACAACTTGAGATGGCTCTGCCATCAACCACCATATTATCCTAGAACTCCCGTTCAGATCCATCAACTTGCTTGACACTACAACGTAGATTCCTTCAATACCTTGGCGATGTGCTTCGGCAGCTCCTATGCACAAGCTGCTAGTTTAGAAACAATGTCACAATTGTCATGCTTCATGACTGAGCATGACCGGAAAGAATAACACAAATAGCAATGCGTGCATGAAAAATGATAGTCTTGAAGAGAATTCCCCAAAAAAAATCAGTAAACAATACAATGTGTTCGTGGCCAAGAATGGAGAGGCGATACAGGACCTTCCTGATGTTTCAGCAAATCTGCTGAGACACAAGATACATCAATAGTTCAAAACACACTAATGAACAGCAAGCAGCAGACACAAAAAACATTGTAGAACATCAATCACCTATAGTGGAAAAAAATCAAGTACAAAAAATCCATTATGTTCAGTTAAGACATACAGTTGTTCTATATGGGTCAATATGGATAGATATACTTAACCATTGATAGTGTATATGCTATCTGGGTTATAGAAGAAAAAGATAATGCTAGCATAACTGACGATGGCACACTCCAAATTAGAAAAGTGAGGTTGGCATGCATATAGGAATATGTATATATGCAAATACAAATGCTTCATATTTCTCTACGAGATAGAAGTAAATAACAGACTAATAGCTAGAATCAAGCATCAACATGGAGCATTAGAAAGACATAAAATAGAATTTGATGGTGTGTCAAGTTACCCAATCCTTGGCTGTCGATTTCCTAGCATGTCCAGCAGTAGTGGGTATCCATTTCCAATTGATTCTTGGCCCTATAAAAAAAAATAACTCTTTAAACTCTTGCAACCAGAGACAATTGGTTAACAAAACATCTCCAAAGCCTCTATGCGGCATTGCCACCCTCTCTATGTTCTTTACAAGTCACAGAGATATGAATCAAGGATTTTGTTGGAAGGCATGTCAATGACCAGAGGGATCATCCGCCCATGGGATGCGGCTCGCACATACATGGTTGTCCACAGCAGCATCCTTGGAAGCTGTTGAAGTGCAGAACAGGTGTTAAGAAAATGAACCAAACTGAGACTGAATGCAACTATGCAAGTCTCTGTGAGAAGACGTTTACATCTACATGAGTAATGCTTCTAGCCAAAGAAATGTTGAATAATCCTAATTGTGATGTCCCACAACAATGATGAATAGCTCAAATTATCCCAATATGCATCATCAAAAAGAATATTTTAAACCATATATACAGTTATCTAATGGGAGTTCCATAACTTGATCAGTAGCTTTTTTGATGCAGAATTTAAAATTTGAGGCTGTATTTTTCACTTAATCCATTTGGATCATTTTTTTTCAGCAGATGGAAACTGTGGGCAACCTGAAAGGGGGAAAAAACATTATAGCTTTTTTCTTAGCAAACGTGTATTGAACAGCAAAACAATAAAGCAGGCTTGGTGTGGTGTGGTGCATACTGAATCATCTACATGGTTATAAGCCTAGTAAGCTAATCTACTATATCTTTTGTCTGATTTTGTTGCTGCTCCGAAAGTAGTTGCAAAATAAGGATGCTAAGAGAATGGACATTCGGACAAGATGAAATCCACCAAACTGATATGTTATCAAACAGGATGATGAAGGTTTTTGCCTTACTGCAAGTCGGCAACAGGACTGGCTGGGCTTGTCTGCTTCCAGCTGCTCCGCTGTGATTGGGTTGGGTTACCCTATTCCATGATTTGTGTGACAGTATTATACGCAATTCACTCGCCTTTAGCTTCGTGTAATACCCTGATTTTCGGACCGTAAAATTTCGAGTAAAATATAAAAAACAATCTTTGTTGTGGAGCTTGTCACCTCTAATTTTACTTTTTTTGTCTAAGTAATTAATAAAAATCAATCATAGGAACCACATGTATTTGTGCATTGCATGCTGGTGCATTGTTTCTTGCCTGAAATAATATGCTTGTTGTGATGCTTTATATTCAAAAGCTCATTTGAATTCAAACTTATTACAAAACTATTAGCAAACCCTTGAATAGAAAAGGGGAAAAGATTTCTTTTCCTTCTCTTCCTTAGCCGCCCAACCTGGCCCAGCTGGCCTCCCTTCTCCAGCCAGCCCATCTCCCATGCCTCCTCTTTCCGCAGCAGCAGCCCAGCTGGCGGCACACCCCGCCCTCGCCACGCGGCAGCTTCGCATCCGCACCACACCACCGCCCCTCACCGTCGCCGCCCCCGAAGCCGCACGGGATCCACCGCCCGCAGCAAATCCCCACCCCGCTTCCGTGCCTTGTGTCACCGACCGATGGGACCCGCCTGTCGGACCCATCCCTTCCACCCGAACCCGGTGCGGACTCGAGCAGAGCGCGGAGACCATCCCGGACTCGCCGCGCCGCTGCTGCGCGTCCCCCTCCTAGCCTTCTCGGATCCGCCCCACATATAGGCCGAGCCCCCTGCCTCGCCTCGCGATCCTAAAACCATAGCCGCCAGTGCCGCCAGGCTGTCCCCGAGCTACAGACGGCCACCGGCGCCATCTCCCGGTTCACCACACCGTGCCGCCGTGGAACGCCGCCCCCGGTGCCGCACTAGCCGACCCCAACCCCTTCACAAGGTTCGTCGTGCTGCGGAGCATGTCAGGCGCCATCCTTCTCTCCTCGGTTGTCTTGAATTCACCAGCGCCCCTCACTCTATTCCTCCCCTAGCAGCTCGTCGCCGCTAGTTCATCGCCGCCGCGCGCTCTTGCCTTGCTGTCCCTGGTGCCAAGATCCCCAGAAGAAGGTTCGCCGACACGCGTGACATCTTCCGCGGTGAATCTTTCCCTCTTCATCGCCTCGGTTCATCGCCACCTCCATCTCATCTAGTTCTTGCAAGCAGAGCCATGCGCCGTTCCCGCCATCCGGTTCGTCATCGTCGCGCACCGCAATCCCAGAGTACCTGCCATCGAGAAGCCCCGGTGAACTTCGCTCATGCATGGAACACACAGACGATGCACCGCCGTGGCCTCTAACCCTCTGTACCATCATCGCCACCGTCTCATCTCTGGTCCCCGTGTAGATCCGATGCCACCGCCATCCATCGGTTTGCCGCCGCCTCACAACGCCGTCTCGCTATCTCTGTCATCAAGAGCCCCACATTAAGCTTCGCCCACGCGTGGGACACAAAGAGCACATGTACCTGGACCCCTTCACCCTGCCGCCGTCTCACCCATCTCCCTTTGTGCACAGCCACGAGCTGCCACCGCCATCCGACGTCGTCGAGCCGGCGACGAACCTGCACCTGTCTTGGAGCTGTGAGCCGAGGTGAGAAACCCCTAAAATCCTTTCCCATGCTCCGTTTGCCCTTCCGCCATCGGGAATTGCTCGCCGTCGCAAGGAAATAGCGCCGCCGTCGCTCTAGGCCATCGTGCGCACCCGTAGGCCCTCTCCCCGCCCGCCCGAAAAGCCCGCGGGTGGACTCCCTAGCACGCGGCGAAGCTTCTTGACCCCGCCTACTCGCTCCCAAGCCACAGACGCACCCAATTGCGCGCACGCCGGCACTATGCCGCCGCAATCCAGGGGCGGCGCTGCCCTGTTCCGACGCCCAAGCCGCGCCCCTGTCCCTGGCCGTCCGATGAGGATCTGATGGGCAGAGATCAATCGGAGGCCAAGTCAACAAGTCAATACCGGTCAACCCTGCCACTTTTGCTAAAGAGACCCCGTATTTTATGGAAATCAACCCGCGGTCCCTGATTTTTAGGGTTTTGACCCTGCCGCCTCAAATCTATTTACAAACATGCCCCTGCTCTTCCTGTTTAACTCCGTAACCCCTGTATCTTCTCTATTTTACATCTAGGTCCTTCAAAACTAATACCAGGACCCCTGGAAGTATTATTTTAACTACAAATAGACCCCTGGAACTTATATATTCCATATTTTATTCATTATAGTTCTGTTTAATGCGATTCTTGAATCGTTAGACTCGTAGCGATGCATAGAATAGTTTACGTAGTGTTTGTACTTGCTTGGTGTACTGTTTTAGCTTATTTGTATATGTTTGCTTGCATGCTTAGTGTGAATGTAGTGCCACAATTGCTACGTGTAGACGGGGAGCAACCTAAAGATACGGAGAATCAAGTTCGTGATGAGCCTAAGCAGCTATGTTTTGGTTAAAGGCAAGTGTCCCTGATCCTATGTCCTATTCACTTTAATTCACCGCCCTTTAATTAATCTACTACTCCTATTAAGGTTTTCCTAGCTACTTTGTCCATATTGAAACCTTTGGGGAAAGGGCTGTGATGTTTAGCTTTGCTTACGCTCAACTCATGTTAATCATGTAAACTTGATGTTATTTTAATTACTACTATCACTATGATTAAAACTGGCTTTTTAGCAACATGGAACTGGGGACCTGGCCAAACGGCGTGGTGCACCCAGTGTTTCTCCACCCTAAGGGCTGGTTCGCCGAGCGACCTTCCAGGACTTTTAGTGCAACCACATGAGACTGTATGGGCGGGTCCTTAGCTGACTAACTAGGTGAACTAGTGGGGTGGCTTGCTTCGCCGTCGTGTCGTATGAGGGGCTTTGGTGGGTATAGGCCTAGCTCTACCGAGGGGGTGCATTTGGTTTATTCGATTTGGTTTTGTTAGTCACCACTTGGAGGGGAGTTCTATATTTACTGGGGGTAACTTGTAACGGGTGGGCTACACACTAGGAATCCTAGGTAAAGGCTTCATAGTGAGATTACCTGCCACACACCCAGGTAGTGTTTAAAGGGTTTAGCGGCCCTTGGCAAATGGGAAATCACGGCATGTGGGTTTTAAAGGTGTACAACCTCTGCAGAGGGTTAATTAATCTGACATGTTAGCCGTGCTCACGGTCACGAGCGACCTGGAAACCTCAATTGATTAGAGGAAAGTTGGGCTATGATGATGATGATGCGACCTTTATGGTCATGCTCTTTATTACCGTTATCTTGGTTATGGAATCGGTTAATGCTAATTTTTAATAACTTTAAAAGCAACCAACTAAAAGCAACTGCTTATAAGCCAGTCCACTATGTGCCAGTCCACCTAGCCAAAGGGGACATTTGTTGAGTGCAAAATGTACTCATCCTTGCTATTTCCAAAACAACTACGTTGCATCCATTGCAACTGCTGCTCAGATGGAATAGAGGATGGAGATGATGACATGAAGCTACAACACCCCGATGCTGCGGAGCTATGGATCCAGTCGTTAGGAGACAGAGTTGCTAATGACCACGCTTGAGTCTTCGAGGACGATGAGTTCTAGCTTGGTGGAGTTCCCCTGTCAGATGCCTGTGAAGGATGGAAGCCCGACGCTGTAGTTACTCTGATCAAGAACGCTTTGATAAGTTATTTGCTTTATTATGTAATATTCGCTATGTAATTCCAAGCTTTGTGTAATTATATTCACTCTTGTATAATGTAATGTATGTGATTTTGATCCTGGCACATACATTATTTGCATCCGGTGTTTATTTTTAAAACCGGGTGTGACACTTCGTTAGTTCGACGGTGCCCCCATGCATGCCGTACAGGCAAGAGCCACCGGTCAAGACAGGACCCTCATAGTTTGCCATATCAGATGTACGAGTGGCCCTAATAGCTATTACTGCTTTCTACTAGAGTAGAACTCGAATGGATTGTTAATGAACAAAAAATTTAATAGATCAATTGAATGAATGGCTTGATTACATATTATACATTATATTACTAGTCTATCAACCCGTGCTCTCACATGAGTTAGGGTTTAAAATATAAGATATTGAAATTTGATAAATAACTTTAATAGTAGCAACAATCGATAATTTAAAAACTAACATAGGTACATTTTTGTTATTTAATTTCTAAATAACATGTGTTTGTAGTTTAGAATTTAGATGTTATTTTAGTTTATCTTTAGTATATTAGAGGTGATTATTTTAATCTATCTTTCGTAACGCCAATTTGTAATTTTAATTGTAGTAGCAATGGATAATTTTGAAACATATATAGGTATAACTAATTCCATGTGTGGTTTTTGTACATCATTTGTGGCTTTGTGCTGAGTTTAAGTTCCCATCAATTGATAAATGTGGTCCACAACAATTTCTATTTTCCCCGTCAATGGAGAATTTCTATTTCCGTTGTTTCCAAGACTTTCCAATGCTTTTTTTTACCAAAAAGATTGTGGGGAAGGTCCCCACGGTGAGAAAAGGTTTTATTAAAGAGTTAACTGCCACCAAGCACAAAAGAAAAGTACAACAAGAAGCCTAACATACAGGAAATACATAGCAACTAACAAGCCAGACAAAATCAAAGGGAGTTTAGCCATAATACAAATGTTGGCCTGAGAATCTCCCTTGACTCTGATGCTTTGCAAGAAAGCCTCATCCTTGAAGCTACGAATCCAAAGATGAACTGAAGTAATCTCATTGTCAAAAACTTTTCGATTTCTCATTTTTCAGATGATTCAAATTTCTAGGAGAAAAAGCAAAGCTGAAGATTGCAGCTTCTGCAGGATTATATCCTAAATATCACGGTCATTGGGCCAATGAATATTTAGCGTGCTGCAGCATCATCTAGCAAAGCTAATGTCAAAGAAAAGATGTGTTACTTTCTCTTCAGCTTGACTGCTGCACATTGGACAAACATTTTCTCTTTCTTATAGAAGATTTCGACAATAAAGCATACTTCTTGTGTTGAGTCTATCCACAAGCACAAGCCAAAAGAAGAATTTTGTCCTTTGACTATATCTACTCTTCCAAAGCTTTTGTTAGACAGGGGGGGGGGGGCTGTTATACTGGAATGTTGCAACTTGTAATAGCTGGAAAATGAGAAAAAATGGGCTATCAAAAGGGGTAGGAGACCTTATCCTCCGCACGTGAAAACATTATGAAAAACTACACATACTTTTATGTTGTAGATAAACCCATACCGATAGAGAGAGGCAGAGAGCAAGCAAAGTAAGCAATTTTAATTAGTTGTAGTTACGCACTGTAATCAATGAGCTTCTAATACATATACCGCTAAATATTCTATCCGGTCCGTACAAGAGAGCACGTTCTGTATTAATATAAGACATCTATTGAAACAGAAGAAAAGATCTATTATTATAGGGGTATCTTTATTTGGCCCAATGGTTTTTAGTTTTAATCTATATATTTTTCAGTCATAGTCCTGTTACGTATCTTGTCATTATTAAATATATTCTATTAGTTAATTTGTACACAAGATATGGTTATTGAACCTAAATGTTGCAAGGAATACAATGTTTCCTACAAGCTAGGCACTATTGGAATATAATGATGCCTACAAGCTAGGTATTATTGAACTAAAAGCTACAGAAGATATTGATACCTCCTAGCAAAATAAGTACCGCTAACTACCAATGCTGCCAAACAAATGAACAATAGGTATGGAATACACTGGCCGAACTATATAAACACTAACGAAGTAACGATCGTTACTACTATATGCTTGTATGTATTATATATTGAACTAAAAGCTATATACAGAAAAGTACTGATGGATTCCTCCAATCTATTATATAAATATTTGAAGATCAAAAGAAGCCACCACGTTCGCCGAGAGGGTCTAGAAATTACCATATTAATCGAAAAAAGAAAAGCTCTTAACCGTTGGATTTTATGAAGATCTAAAGGTCTAGAATTTACCACTTTAATAAAAAAGGAAACTTCTCCACTGTTTAGATTTTATGACATGAAGATCTAACTGCCTATATTAAATAAAAAGCTATATCAAATCCATGTCTCATCCGATTCATTGGTTGATACACATGCTACTCTGACACATGTTAAAAATAGAAATTAAATCTAAGACACATAATTACAAAAAGCAATCGAGACGTAAAGAAACAAAACACATGTATCCGACACTACTGTTGACTCATGTATATTCAGAACTCAGTCTAAAAAAGAACAGTAGAAGGTATACGAAACGGACTCCTCTTCGGACTCGTATATATATTCCCTGCAGTGGTGCACAGAAAACACAAAAAAATGTCCCTTCCAGCAACCCACGGCAAGCACTAGCTCACAAAACCATACTAGACACTCCATCATGGCCTTTCCGACATATACAGCCAAAGAGATCTATCTATTATCGTATACCAGTTTGAGAAGAAAAAAAAGCGACCACATGTTTGCCAAGAGGGCTTAAAAATTATAACATTAATTGTAAAAAAATCTCTTGACCGTTGAATTTTATAAAATCCAACTGTGTATATTAAATCATATTGCCTAATTAAACGAAGAAAAAGAAATCCCAACACACTCGGATTTTATGAACATATAATAGTTCATATTAAATTATATTGTTATGTTAATAACAAAAGAAAAATCATCTATCATTGAATTTTATTAACATTTACTGATCTATAATAAATCATATATTAAATATATAGCAGAATCGGTCGAGAGCCCGTCTGCGTCCATCTCACACATGCATCACGTAGCATTTAGGGCTCTGCCGGCCTTTCCCAGCGCATCGTAGACAATAATGTATGTCTGTATGGTACAGCTTGAACAATAAGACCGCCATGTCCGGCTGGCCCACTGCGCCGCACACTGTCATCACAGCACAATAGACATCATTCAGAGGCAGGCTAACAGCCTCACCTGCCATAGCAGCATCGTGCTCTAATGGTCTATATTAAATCATATCAAATATAAAAGAAAAAAAATAAAACACCAGCTCCGTTGAAACAATATCGTATGTCTCTACCCAAGTGTTAGAGGGGTACTATTTGCGAGACCTATACAACTTGAATAACAAGGCCACCATGTCCGACTTACCCAACGCCCCACACGTTGCCATCACAACATGGTAGGCATCTATAAAACTTATATAGTTGGGGTGCACTCAACTTAATTAACTCCAATTCTCTCTGCATGCAAGTTAGCCACATCATCTCACGTTTATTTAAATAAGAGGAAAATAATATTGAGCACCAAGTTAGTTTTGTTAATTATATCACTGTTTTTAGACTCGATCACCTCATCTAAGCCTTTCTAAGTTGTATATGTAACGTGAATTTTTTTCATGATTATCACTCGAGCCTAAATAATATAAAATTTATAGACGATAAATGAAAGAACTACAGAAACTGGTGGAAATAAATAATTTTGGACCTATTAATTGCTTCATCTACTAGTTCTACATACGTCTGTAATTGAAATCAATTCCCTTAAGGGCATGAAAACCTATGGTTGAAATTCAACCAAAATAAAGTTTGGTGTGTTTACTATTTCTGCCTACCCTGCGCTGTCTAATTAAGGTGCCTAGCTAGCTTTTCGAATATATCTCTGGTTGCCATGGTCCGTTCACTCGAATGGAAATGCGACCTAATTAACCATCTCTCGGTCGTCCTTGCCTTCGCTTGCTGCCAATGGATTTAAAATATTTTAATTTTTTATCACTATATTGACACAAACAAGGAAATCCTAGTGTTTGGAGAGAAAAATCTCGGAAGATCTATCTGCTGAGACAAAATAAAATATGTGGGCGTGTCAGTCTACTAGATTGGAGTAAACAAAATGAGAGAACACTAACTTTATTCATATTATTAGAAAAATACAAATACATGTTTTCATTGTACAAGTGCGCTCCATAGCCTGCAGTTGGGCAAATCCGACTCAGACGATGTGTTCTACCGATTCCCGGGGCCTCAGAAAGCTCCCGCCGGGCCTCCTTGACGTGAGGCGACGTTGAAGCGACCATTGACTATGGGGCCGTAACTATACCACAGTCAACGAGAGGACCGGCCGGCGGCCCGCCTGCTTGACGCGAAGCGACGTTGCAGTTAGTGTCCGTGAAGATGATCGTATAGTATACAAACGAGTGGTCGCATGCTGGGCGTATATACATGCTGACCGTATTCTTGTCCAGGACCAGGAGGGCTCGGCCATGTCACGTATATGGGGCCACGTAGGCGCCCGTTGGAGCAGCTAGCTTGCTTCTTCGTCGTCATCCTCGCTCGCGTCCATGTGGGCGTCGCCCGGCAGCCACGGCGACTCCAATACTGCTGCCGCCAGACGTGGTATCATCGTCAAATGCACGAAGTAAACCTGCCCCAAGCCTCTCGTTATGTTCGGTCATTAATCGACAGACCCGGCCCACAACTTGTACAGCCTGTCCGTTAATTGTCCGATGCATGAGGGTTTTGTTGTTGATTTTTTTTGGCACACGTGGGGTCACATATGCGCCAGGTAGAAGAACAAGGAGCTTGAACTTGAACAAAACGGCGGTGCATTAATTACTCAGCCATGCACAATGGCTTTTTTTATTTTAATTAATCAGCCTTAACAACTGATCGAGGCTTAAATCTGATCATACATGATACATCGAGTTGGGCCATATTATATTGGCTCCATGTGGAGTTACAAGGGAGCCTACATTCTCCGTCGTGCATTGCCTATCTTCTCACTTTGCGTTGCCCCCAGCCGGTTTTTGAACGCCGAGCCGGGCGTTATACATCCAGCTTTGAGAAAGCTTGCGGCCTCTGGCCAGGTCCTGGTAGCGTTTAGCTCCATCCCCATTGCGTTTTGTATGCCGCCATCATCTCGCTAGCACAGGGGCAATGGCGAGCTTCTCCTTCTGGGTATGGCAAGGGCTGGCCCTCATAGTACTGGAGGCCGGCTCGCCAAAGCGTCGATGCCAGAGACGCAGATCCCGTTGTGGGCCTGCGGGCTGCGGCGGCGCGCGCCGTAGTTGGGCGATGACGGGCTGCTACCGCTCGAACTCGCGTGTCTTCGTTCCTGCCGTAGCTTCATCAGCTTGGTGCTACACGGCTTTGCTTCGTAGTGAATGTTCCTGCTGGAGATCATAGCAAAAAGAAATAAAACTGACAAGAGACGAAGGTTTAGCAACTGTCATCTCTTGGACGACGTCCGGCGGGAGCTTCTTGCATGGACGTTTCCGTTATCTTCGACTCGCAGTGAAGGGACGGCACCGCTTGGCGAATAAATTTTATCAATCAAGTTGCGACCATCTAACTGAAGGGTTTCACAGTTTGAAGCTCTCCGCGGTGGCGTTTGGCACTGCTCCAACTGTAGCACGGCGAAGTACCTTGCAATGCCGATGTTTCATCAACTGAGTCGCGGCCACATAGCTGTCGTGGTGCCTGCCGACTTGATGGAAGGGTTTCACAGCTTGAGGCTCTCCGCGGTGTGGTGCCTCGCACTGCTCCCGTATTGGTGTGCGAGGGATCCTGCAACACTTACATAACAGAAGGGTGTCCCAAATATATGCATATTTAAAAATAAAAATAGCTTCAAAAAAACAAGGGGAACAGAGAGAGAAGGGAAAGAGGATTCTTTTTCCTTTTTTTTAATGTTGGCCACTTAGTGTTAGCTATATGAGCAATTTAAGATAGGACTGCCAAAGGACTTAGCCGTTGGGCATCACCGAATAACCATAGTGATGGTGGATCAACGACTTCTGTCGTGAGAGGTGTGCGTGTATGAACGACACTGCTTCCGCTGCTAACTTGAATCCCTTCACTTTGAGTAGCACCACAGCCAGGCTTGCACTCACTAGCGTAGGAGCGTAGGTGTGGCTGAATTGAGGAGGCTAGTTTTGGGATAGAATGGCTGATGGATTCCCATTGCTTTTGCCGAGGGTGGTGAACAGCTACATTCTGCCTTCCGCTTGGCTTCCCATGCATTGATTTTTTTGGGGCCTTGTTATCACTCTTCAGGGTGGCAAGAGGCTGCACACTTAGTGGAGCTTCTGCTGCATCAGGTAGCCCTTTCTTGGTCTTTTCCTATAGTCTTCCACGAAGAGTGTTGCCCTTTTTATTGGAAAGCGCAAGAGACATGGTCATCTCGCCGCTAAGGAGCAACTCTAGTCATCTTCCCACTGTGCCCAACAGAACAAGCTTGGCAGGCGTTTGTGCTTGTGTGAGGAGGACATCCGTCGTGAGCGCCACCAGGCAAATTAATGTCATAGCTCCTTCTAGACCAAGCCCTGAGGCAGTCACACCTTATATCGCAGCTGACACTTGAAACGGGAAGCCACTTTGTGTTTTGTAAAGAAATGGGCACTCGAGTAGTGCAATGAGCGATGCACCCCGGCCATACCATGAGACAAATATTTTTATGCAAAATAAACTTACATTAAGGCAAATCTCCCTTTAATTGATGGCGCAGACTGTCAATGTAGGAGGCGACGCTATAACGAGCATTGATGGTAAGGCGCACTCTTACACAAGTGCTGCCAATACCGGAGGGCACACCGGAATGACATCGGTGGGGTAGATGCATGCCCAAAGGGGTGTGATGCCACTCCTTGTATTGATAATGTAGAAAGTGATGCCTTGAGGCTATTGGTGAGGTGGACTATCGAGGATTTGTAGCCTCCTTCCACCAGTGTTTCTATCATTGCGGGATAGGGCGCCGGGAAACCATCGGTGAGGTGGATCACTAGAGGACAAGTCATTGCCCCCAGTGTTGTTGGAGAAGACGCTGGGAGATCATCAACGAGCTTGATGAGTGGGGTTGAGCCATTGCCCCTAGTGTTCTTGGAGAAGAAGTCGGGAGGTCGTTGACGATGTTGATCATTAGGGGGTGAGCCATTGACCCTAGTGTTGAAGAAGACGTCAGGAGGTCATTGCCAAGGTCGATCACTAGAGGGTGAGCCATTGCCTCCAGTGTGGTTGGATAAGATGCCAGGAGTTCATCGGTGAGGTTGATGACTAGGGGTGAACCGTTGCCCCCAATGTTGTTGCAGAAGATGCCGGGAGTTCATCGGTGAGGTCAATCACATGAGGTTGAGCCATTGCCTCCAGTGTTGTTGGAGAAGATGCCGGGAGTCCATCGGCAAGGTTGATGACTAGGGGGCAAATTGTTCCCACTAGTGTTGTTGGAGAAGACACCGGGAGGTTGTCGGCGTGATTGATGACTAGGGGGGGGCGTTGCCCCTAGTGTTGTTGGGAGAGGACACTAGGTGGTCGTCGGCGTGATTGATGACTTGGGGGGAGCCGTTGCCCCCAGTGTTGTTGGAGTGGACATCGGGAGGTCATCGGCAAGGTTGATGACTAGGGGGTGAGCCGTTGCCCCTAGTCCTACACGCCCTCCTCTTCCTACACACCCTCCCCTGTCCTCCTGGGCGCCTTCTCTAGCCGCTGCAGTGGGGACCAGGATGGCGTCGTGCAAGGGGCCAGCAGGGGCCCTAGCCCCTGTGCCGCGTGGATGCCATCTTCCCGTGCTCGTGGTCCTATTCGTTCTCCCCGAGTGGCTCTCCTCAGTGCGGGACACTCTCAAGTTTGAAGGCATAAAGTTCAACGTGCTCGTTTTGCGTTTTTACTCCGTTCCAGTTAAATCCCCTTGGTAGAAAGGTCACATTGTGTCTGTCTAGTATGGATCTACAAGGGTGTGTAGATCACATGGCTCAATCCCAAGTTTCATGTGATTGTGTGTGAACACTCCCCATTGGTGCCACTAGTGGGGAGCAGTGTTTCGTATTTTATCTATCATCCTTTTTGTGGGTGATAGATATCCCCTAGAGCCTCATATCATGGATTCCATACATGGGCACTGGTGGGCCGAGATCGACAGTGTACCAAATCGCAAGGGCAGGATAGCCGATCTAGGCCCAACAGCGGTGTTATGACTTGCACACCAAGATGAAACCCAGAAGATCAGTCGGAAGGCGGTGTAACCGTGCCCTACATAAGGCGGGTTAGGGACCCCTTCATCGCAAGTTACATCTATGCACACAAACCATTGTAACATCAAGAACATTAGGCAATCCATCTCGCAACACACAGGACGTAGGGTATTATGCTTTTCGGCGACCCGGACCTGTATAAACCCTCGTGTTCATCTCGCTTTGGGCGAACCATCGAGCTACGTGTCGATCCAGCCCCTATAAGAAAAGAACCACGTGAGGCATCCCATGGTGTACTGCCGGTACCAAACACCGACACTTTTGCAACATGTTCTACTAAAAAATGTTGACGCTGCTTAAGTAACAATATTTTACATCATTTTATATAGTTTTTCACTGATTTAATGCGTCAACTATATCTTTCACTAACGATTTATCACCTATTATTATGGATTTTGCAATATTTTCTTGGAGAAATTCTATTTCTATTTATTACAAGGTTTTAGGCCTATTTTTTGCGAAATTCATCATAATCTACCTCGGGTGAGAAAAGACCTTCAAGACGGTGTTTTCATGGAGCTGGTGATCAAAGAGAGGCTTGGGTGACTCAAGCCTTCCTCTGTGTTAGTCAAGGCTTTCCAAGATCAGTAACTTTGTGAAAGATATCAAGAGCTACCAGAATATATAAGAATATTCTAAGAAAGCACTTCAAATAAAGTAAAGACTAGAAGACTTCGTCAACTCTCGGATAATATCGAAGATTCCAGAATCCCAAGAGTCCAAGAACCCTCGTACAAGTATTTCTTAGGCGGCAAGTCAAGTCTCCACGAAAGATGGAAACGCACGGCCGAAGGAGAGTCCAGGGTCGGCCGAGCTTGGGCCCTGTGGTCGGCCGACCCCCCTTCCTTAAGTCAGTTTTCGATTCCTTTTTCACCACGTCTTCTCCAAGGTATAAATAGCTAGTATAGGCCCCGAGACGAGGTATCCAATTCATTATCAAGGCGTGAAGACGGCAACAAGAGGGACCACAACTAGAGGAGAGTAGAGGGTCGAGTTTCTAGTCTAGGATTAGAGTTTTTTAGTTCCCAGGAGTAATTAGAGATCCTACGCGTTCTTCTAATTACTTTGTTCTAGAGGTCTAATTGTATCATCAAGAGAAGGTATGATCATGGCTGTAATCTTGATACAATTACTTAATGAAGCATTGTTCTTGTCTATTTATCAAGTTTTTGTTCTAATTATGCATGTTCTAGTTCTAATTAGATTTAGATCTAGATGCCTGTTGATTAGATCATGTTATTAAGGGTGTTATTCATCTAGCGATCTTGATCTTTGATCTAGTTTACTAGTAGTATAGTTGAAGTTGCTAGTTCTTGTAATCATGGTGATTAAAGGTTCTAGTTTGCTCTAATTATGTTATTAGACCATAATAGGTAGGGAGATGCGCGTTGTTTGTTTACGTGCCTGTTGAAAGCTTTTCGTCGATTACGTGGTTACTAGTGACAGTGGAGCCGGGGAAAGGTTAAGCCGATATAGGGGATTAGATTATATGATCTTGATTTAATTATGCTATGATGAATATGCTTGAGCTTGCTTGTTTACCTTGAGCTACTAGTTATCTCGCTGCTTTAATCTAGTTGTGATGCCCGTTATTGTATATGCTTTGGATCCGATTAGAGCTTGATTAGAGCTAATTAATACCCTTTGATTAGTCCTCTAATTATGATCTAATTGTTTATCATATTTATGTACTTAGTTAATCTTTATTCTAGTTTAGATTAGGATTAAGGATTGGTTTAGAGTTATATTAGAAACCCTTTTACACCCTTAAGGTTTTCCATAAACTTAAGTTAATTAGTTCTCGTTAGTTCGTTCCTTGGATTGACAAAACATATGATACTCATCTTGGGGAAAAGCTACACACGATATTGTCGCTTGCAGTATAAGGTTTGCCGTGCGTAAGTGACGTCAACAAAAAACCAGTCCCAAACCTAGTGCTATATCTTTTTCTTAGGTCTTGTTCATCATGCCTCGCCATGGTGCCAATGATTCCAGTGAGAGTGGTGAAGAGCCTCAAGGAGAACTACTACCTAACTCACCACCTCGTCGCAATCCATCACGCAAGCCAGTCTCCAAAGGCAAAGTATTAGCTCAGTCTTCTTCTCAAGTATAGAGAAAAAAGGTCACTACCAAGAAGAAGTCCGTGTCGGCATATGACAGTGAAACTGATATTGAATCTCCTTCTTGCGATGCTGACCTCATATCCAATCTTGTATTGATCGACTGACCCTGTGTGCAAAGATCTCAACGTCTAGTTCCTTGGTACCCAACCTAAAGGGAAGCTTGAAAGGATGAGGGATGAAAGGTTTCGCATAGGGGTGTAATCGGATCGGATACGGATGGATATTACCAATACCGTATTTGTTTTCATATTTTTCCTTCGAATTCGGATAGGATACGGATATTAGTAGTTGGTGTCGGATAAGACTTAGATGGACATCGACATCATATATATCCAACTTTCATTATTCGGATATGGATATAAATCGAATACGGATCACTAAATTTTTGGACTCAGATACGGCCAGATCTCAACCCTTCTAAACTGACCCGGACTCAAATACAGACGGATAATATCTGCACCGTTTACACCCGTAGTCTCGCAATCCTCTACTTCGTAAGAAGGAAATCTTCATCAATGATCCTTGCTTTCACACTCCTTTGCACGTGGAGTTCTATCAGAATGTGCAGGGAAGAAATCAGAAGGTGATTGGACAAAAGTATATTGATTGGGAAGGTTGCCACAAGATTAATTATCCTCATCTCGACCAAGCTCTTGATGCTTTGGAGCACCATGGCCTGCGGCATATTATGATGTTCAAGTGTAACTAGAATGAGGAAGTCATTGCATAGTTCTATTCCACTCTCTAGATCACCAAAACTGATAAGGAAGCTGGCACTCCTCCTTATTTGAACTTTCTTCTCAAGGCATTCCCTATCGATGCAGTTATGACAAGTTTGCCAAGATTCTTGGATTTTGACAAGCATGATCTCAGAAAGAAATATCTACATGATTTTGAATTCCCAACTCAAAACTTTGTGAGTGCCATGCACTACAATACAAAAGATCATCTTTGGGAACTTGCATATATGATGACTTTCTATCGCTGCCTCACCCTCTTTTTTAGGCAAACTCTTCTTCCAAAGGGAGGTAATGACCAGCGTGTGCTTTCTTACAATCAAGACATTGTCCTGTACTTCCATCCCAAGTCCAAGTACACTTTCAGCTGCTTTGATCTTATTTGGAGAGAGATTATCAATATCTCTTGGGATCACTCTTCTCCCTCACTCTCCACTCTCTTGAGCTCAAATCCTCCATTGTTTGTGAGTGTGAGTTGGTGAGATCTTAAGAGAGCATTGAAGACTCCATGTTCATCCTCCTATCTCTCTCTTGTTCTTTGTGAGCTTTGGTGAATCATGGAGCAATCTTGGTGCGTGGACTTGTTACTCTTGGAGTTTGGTGCTCCTAGACAGCTAGACGTCGCCCATTGAAGCATCTATCTCATGTGGATTGCTCTGGGAAGTTTGTAATCTCCTCTCTTTGAGCATCATACAAAGTACCTCTCCACCGGTCTTGGTGGTTAGGGAGAAGAGAATAAGGTCGTGAGCCGAAGCCCTTTGTGGGTTCCTCAACAACGAGGACGTAGGGATGCATTTGTGGTGTGCCCGAACCTCAGGATAAATCCTTTTCTCGTGTGCTCTCTTGTGGCACCTTGTGTTCTTCGAGTTCATATTGTTCTTGAGCATACTTATCTTGTTTTGGCAAAGTTTGGTGTGAATCTCTCTTGTGTGGAGGTATCAAGCCAAGACCTTCTTAGATCTCCAAGAACAAGTCTCCAGGAACCTCTAGAAAGTTTCCGTATCAAATTTACTAGAGTAGATTTAGAGATCATTTCAGATTGTCTCTTCCTCATCGGTGACACCGATGCGCATAGGATCCACCGGTTCGTCTAGTGTAACCGGTCCGCACCAGTACAACTGATGGGCTACTGATTTTGGTTCAAGTTTGTGTAAGTTTTTAGGATTGCCTATTTACCCTTCCTCCCTCTAGGAAACTTTCAATCACAAAATTTTTGGGAGTTACATATAATATAGCACATAGGAATATAATATTGTCACTAATAATATAAGCCATGCATACAATAGTTACAAAAGTGGTTTGTCAAAGCTAATGCTCGACATAGCTGCTACCCACTGTTTATGCAATGTTCCATTATTGTGCACACACCGCCAACATGTATCATACTAGCATGTAATGGCCCAATATGCCAACGGGAGGAGAAGAGGCATGAGCGAGTAGTACGGTACCCGAACACTAGGCTTGAAATGCATGCAGGTAGCGAATTTTAGAACCACCGAATCAAATGCTTAACCACACGAATCTCCCATTACCTTATGGTATATATCACATCCACTATTTATAGAAATGCTGTCCATCTATAAAAAGGTGTGCAACTTAGTATAATCCCAGACCAACATCGTCTTGTTGAGTTACGATTGTCTCCCAACCAATCAATTGTTAGAAAAAATTGTTTGCCATGGCCAAGATCCTCCTACTTGTATCCTTGTTGTTGTATATCACCATTGCAGAAGCTGCTCCAATACCAGCGGAATGGAGTGCCACCGCTAGCAAGTCCATCAACGCTATGAAATTGAAGCTCGCTAAGGCTCTCGATGAAGTCGTCCTTGCTGCCCCACCACCCAAAAGGTCAGAAGTCAAAAAGGCCACGACAGGGCACATGAAAATCATTGACACCCTTCTCGCTAAGGCCCGTGCCACAGGAGATGAGAAGAAAGCTATTAGAATTGCTAGTTCCTATGAGGAAGCTGCTGACCTTGTCATTGCTGCCCCGCCAGCTCAGAAGTTTGACGCAATGGAAAGCACCTTCTCTATGGCAGCTACGCCAGATCCAACAAAATGCCCCACCGTTGACAAGGCCTTTTGTGAGACACACTCCAAAATCAAGAAGGCCCAAGAAGAAGTCATAGCTGCTGCCCCAGCAGCCAAAGCGAAAGAAATTAAAGATGCGGTAATAGCTCAAGGATTTGCTATGGGACAAGCTATCAGCAAGGCCTATACAACAGGAGATGAGAGAAAAATTGCATTAGTTCTTGGTGACTACAACAATGCTGCCGATGCGGTCATTGGATCTCCCCCTGCTGAAAAATATGAAGCAATGGAAGGGGCCTTCACTGCTGCTGCCCGTGCCAGCAAGGCATAGTACGACCCACTCTACTGTATTAAAAGTTCATTTCCCTTCAGTTTAAATTCTTTTTTCACTATCCTCGCTCATTCTTGTAATAATAAAGCCGCCTTCGAATATGCCAAACTAGCCCCGGGCTGCATGTATTAGCATGCAATCCGGCACTGTAATGCCTGGAACTTGATTGTAATCTCTATCTCCGTTCTTAATTCATGTTCTTGCTGATTGTAATCTCTGAATTTGTATCTAAATTTATTTTCCATATTTTTATTATGGCATATAATAAAAAACTCCTTAAATTTATATCTAAATTTCTTATATTTTCTATTATATGATAGATAATCTACAATAACCCTTGAAATTTGTATCTAAATTGGCCACTTATTGCATTGTTATTTATGAATTAGAAACAGATGATTCAGCATCTAAAATTGCCAACATATGCTCCTTTTGTCTCAAAATAACAATTGTTTTAGCAAAATTTCTGACAATCTATTAGTGTTGGTAGACAAAGTGTCTTTGGTTAATAGATCCATCTTTCTCTTATTTGGCATTTGCATGCATGCATGGCTTAAATTTTCTTCTTAGAAAATAAATGGCTACAACATCAATTATTATGGTCAAATTTTGAATCTTAAAAGTTATTATGTGATGAAGGAACTGCTATTTAAGTAATAAACCACATATGTTTTAAATTACTAATTTCTATCATTATTAAATTCATCCACTATTTTTTAACATGCATGTATCCTAATACGGGTTGGACTAATTAGAGGCTCCTTTTGGAGCCTCCACGTTAATATTCACCGGACATGCTATTAAAAAAGATAAAGTCAAGAAATTCTCACAAAAATCAGAAAAATCCGGTTGTCCATCATGTAGATCTAATAATAATAGCCATTAGACATGCTTTTAAAAAAGACAAATTCAAGAAATTCTCACAAAAATCAGAAAAATCCGGTTGTCCATCATGTAGCTCTAATAATAATAGCCATTAGAAGTTTCTAAATAATTACCCACCATGCCATTATGGAAGATGAGATAAAATAACCCCTTAAATTTACATAAAAATTAAGCATCATGCCATTATAAAACATGAAATAAAATACCCTCCTAAATTTAAATAAAAATAACCCATCGTGCCATTATGAATACGAATTAAGATATCTCCTAAATTAACAAATAACTTACCCTCCATGCCATTATGAAAGATGAAATAAATTACCCTCCAAATTTATGGATAAATTACTCACCATGCCATTTTAAAAAATGAATAAAATGCATATAAATTACCCTATATGCCATCATCAAAGATAAATTAGAATTATTTCTATATTTGCATATAAATTATCCAAAATACCATTATAAATGATGAATTAAAATAATTACATCTAACATTACTAAGAATTTGTAGGATCAACTTTAGCGACCAGAGGGGGGTGAATGGTCGGAACCAAAAATCACGCCCAAAAACATACCCCTCTAAAACGGCGTTGAGTGTCGGCCACTGGGAGGCTACACACCCAACAAAGCGCAGCAAACACTCACACAAAAGGTCCCCTTGAAAACACCCACGAGAAAGGACACAAGAGGCACCAAAACCCGCAGACACAGCACACGTCGAACGGTCCGGCGTGGGACATCGGACGGTCCGGCATGACCAGTCGGACGGCCCGGTGTTAAGCCGGCCATGAGGTCAAAGGCACAGCATGGCGCCTGGTCGTAAACGTCGGACAGTCCGACGTCGAGCACCAGACGGTCCGACGAACGTCGGACAATAGGGCCCGAGCACGGCCAAACAAGCGCTCACGCAAACGCAAGCGTCAGACGGTCCGGCGTGTGATGCCGGACGGTCTGGCGTGCGTCGGATGGTCCAGCGTATTATGCCGGACAGTCCGGCGTGTACGAAAACGCGAGGCCAAGCCCGAGACAGCCTTCTGGGAAAACCAAATCCAACCAAACTTCACCAAATGAACCCCAATCTTCCCCAAACCTTGAAGACACCGAATAGAGTTTGTTAGTAGGTTATCCCAAAAGAAATCCCCGAAAAGGAATCACCAAATCTCACGAATTTCTACCGGACCAAGGCGATGAAGGTTGGAAGCTCAAGAACACTAAGAACACCAAAACTTCCCGATTCAATCTGCTGCAAGTCTTTGAGTGAAATCTGAGGATTCTAATGAAGACTTGAACGCAGTACGGAGAGAATCAAAAGCCCCAACCCTTGGAAAACACAAACACCGCAAAAGCCAAGGATTGGAAAGCCAAAACCAACACAAAGAAGGGGGGTGGAGAGGAATCAACTCATGGACGAAATTAGCACAAGGAAAAGCTTTTATTTCATCCAACTAGAGTTATTACAGAGTCTCGATCATAGCCTACCGCCCTTCATCCTTCTCACTAGATGGTCCTAGACTAAGTGGGGATTAATTAGCCTCCTAATCTAGTCTGTCTTCACAATAAGCACTTGGCTGCTCACAAAGCTCTCTCCAAATGACCAAGTGGGTGATGGTTAGCCCCAATGGGCTGCCCACCTTGGTATTGAAGGCCATGGGAATAATGACCTGAGACGACGCTTACCCCTACACTTAACTAGACGACTCAATGCCCGTAGGGGCAAAACTGGAAAAGATACATAGGAGATTTCATCCGACGATCCTCGTGGCTTTGGAGTGTTGCTTAGCTTCTACGCAAGCGTGCGATGTACAACACGCGTCCGACGGCGACTTTTAGGGTTTCTATCTTATCCGAGCCTCTGCCAACCCAAATAAGGCAGAGATGGTTATGAGGCCCAAATCATCGAAACCAGCATGCACAACAGGAAAATAGACTACTTCCGTCGGCTGAATTAACTCCCATCGGCTTTTAGGGTTGCCGACGGGCGACAGCCATCGGCCAGGCTCCCAGCCCACGGGAGTTAACTTAACTCCAGTCGGCTTGGTGTCTGGCCGACGGGAGTTAGCCCGGGCCCGTGACTTAGTCCAACCGGTCAGGCCGGCCCTCTCTCTCTTTGCTTCACTCTCTCCCTCGCTCACCTCGCGCGCCGCCGCCGCCACACACTGCACCGCGCGCGCGCCGTAGGTACTGCACCATACCGCGACACCGATGCCCCCCGCTCTGGCTCCCCTGGCCCGTCCGGCTGCCCCTCCCCTCCCCCTCCCCGCTTCAGCTCCTCCGTCCGGCGGCCCTGCTCCAACTCCTCCGACGCATCCGCGCCCTTCCCTGGCCTCGTCGCCTCTCGGGTCGGCGCCCCTGCCCCAACACCTCCCCTACCGGCGCCGCTCCCCGGCGCGTCACCACCAACCTACTTGGCCCGCGCCCCTCCGCCGGCCGCCGATAGCCAGGCCCAAGCCCCTGCACATCCCCGGCCGGCCGTCGGCTGCCGCGCCGGCCCCTGCCCCCGACCATCGCTCCGGCTCCCGCTCCACCTAGGGTTCTACTTCGACTCGAAATCACCAAGTGAGTTAGAGACCGTGGCGTCACAATTTTTGTATGAAATCTTGTTTAATCTCGTCGGTTGTTGCACGGATTCCGCCGACGGGAGTTAATTTAATGTGATTAGAGTTTGTTTTATATTATTGATAATGATTAGTGTAAATACACTATATGATGATGGATACTGTTAGTTAATTTTAACATGGTTAGAGTTAGTTTTGTTTGGTTGAGGATTGATTGGTAGCTATAAATATATGGCATGCATGATTGGGGGTAGTTTTATATTGTGAAGTCTAATGCTAGTTACTTGAAACGTTGATTAAAGTTAGTATTGTGTAGTTAGCTAGCAGTAGCAGGATTACATGTTGTTTACATATTTTATTACTATTGTTGTTGCTCTAACATGTAAAATATCAATAATACTCCTGTTTCATTTATGTTTCCTTTAATCATACATCGCATGCAGTTAGGGTTTCAAAACCTATGCGTCACCCGTTTCGGACCGGGTGAGATGTGCCGGTCTGGAATGGTCCCTTTTTAGGACAGCCTCGGGGTGGCCGATAGAGTGTGGTGTTTATGATGGCCCTGGAGTGCTCAGGCAAAATTTCAGGGGCATAACCTTGTTGATCTCCACTGCACCAAATCGGGCATGCAGATGGAGAGCAGCGGGGTTATGCTGCCGAAATTTTGCCTGAGCGCTTGAGGCTCGTCATAATAAACACACACTCTATCGAGCGCCCTTGGGTGGGTTTAGGACATATCAATTACACATAGATGTAGGGCCGTGATGTGTAGAGATGGACGGTTCTAATGAAATGTGTTGCATCGAACAATATGTAGCCGCAAGCATGGGTGACGACTATGGGTGGATGTACGTTGCTTAGAAGAAAGGCAGGTCTCACACAAAGGAATGGTTTGAGAAGACTCAGCAGTTTGTGGACCATGCTTACTAAAAGCCACCACACGGCGTGATTAAATGCCCATGCAACAAATGCCAGAACATGGTGGCCTATGAAAAGAACCAAGTCACGCTACACCTATGCAAGAATGGGTTCGTGCCAGGATATGAGGAATGGCATTTCCACGGCGAGTCACATAGTAGAGTATCAACATAGATGGAAGTGGATGATGGTGAAGACGTTGATAGGTTGGATCAGATGCTTGATGATCTGCAACCAGAGTTTAACCTAGATCGTGAAGATCCGCCTACAAAAGAGGTTCAGGAATTATTTGAACTCCTCCAAGCCTTAGAATATCCTCTGCACGGACAGACAACGGTTACAGTTCTCCAGTTTGTGACCCATCTAATGGGCATCAAGTCGAAGTTTGCTTTCTCAGGCAATTGTTATAAGGCAATTGTGGACCTGATTTGTTATGTTCTTCTTGCCGATCACAAGGTGCCTAAAGACATGTACCGGTCAAAGAAATTGCTAAAGGCTCTAGGAATGCCGTATGAGAGGATCGATGTGTGCCCGGACAACTGCATGCTATTTTGGAAGGATCGTGAGAAAGAAGAGAAATACTTCAAGGGGGCGATAGATATGTCCTTGCTCATCAGGTGGAGCAGGTGTATTACTCGACATATCCATGCCCTAAGCTGAGTGCGTCGTCGGTTGTGTACAAAACCAACCCCCATGAGTGGCTGCTTCAGCATATTGATGAGATGTTCCAAGAAGAAGAGTTGTCATGCTCTTTTGATATAGACCCTGCTCCTGCATTAGATTCTCTACATGGAGACCCTAATGACATTACATTGCCACAGAAAAGGAAACAAGACCCAAAACAAATGTGGTGATCGTCGATTAGAAGAAAACAAATTGATCCTGATAATGGTGATAACTAACAAGTTAAGTACCATTGTTATTAACTATGGTGTTTTTGTGAATTTTTATGCTGATTTGTTATACTTTATTTGTTATCATTATTTTGTTTTAATATAATTGGTCACTAATGCCTTTACATTTATACAGGATGCCTAGGAAGATGAAGCAGGTTGTGAAGGGGTTCCAGGGGCTCAAGGAGACACTTTTCCGTGGCAGTGCTTCGAGCAGCCGTAGGAAGGAGCAGCCTTGGAGGAGCGCACACCCTAAGGTACAGGGGCATCCCCTTGCGCTTCAGAGAGACGAGGTATATAACACTTGTGTTTCAGAGCGACTCATGTATATTGATTCCTTCAATGTGTGTAACACTTGATTGTGTTGTTTGCAGGATGAGACCGAGTCAGATTCTGACGATGGGGAGCAGGTGCACGAGGGGGTGGGGAGCAGTTGCAGGAGGGGGATGAGGAGCAGGTGCAGGTGGACGATGGGCAGGAGGAACAGGCGGCGAATGAGGAGTATGTTCCTTCAGTGGAGGAGGAGCAGTTGGGCCATGTGGAGGCTTCCGGAGGCTCTGCAGCTCCACGCCCTAAACGTTGGTTTAGGAAGAGCCACTGCGTAAAACCTTCACGTGTCCCCAGTACGCCAGATCAGAGGCGTTTGATCTCCCCCGTCGGAGATAGGTGAGTGTTCTATCTTTTGCTTAGAATATGTTCTAAACATCTAAGATATGCATGCTTGATGCTTGTCTTATTTTGTAGGGAGTGGTACGACCACTCATTCACCGCCCAAGGGCGCAAGACATAGGTGAACCAAGTCTTGGGTGCCCTTGTCAGGCTTCACTGCCCTGGTCTGGTGCGGACGTCAGACGATCCGGCTGCTGAACCGGTTCTCATCTCAAGTTGGGAAGAGTACAAGTTGAAGAAAGACATCAACCATGGTGATGCCTAGGGACTTGTTCGCCATGACTTCATGGTAAAGAGTTGATGTCCATTTCTAATTCTGCATGACTTATGTGTAGAAAACATAATTTTGTTAAATAACATGTGCATTTATCTTGTAGTTACGGTTTCGATTCCCCGACGATGTTGACCATAACCATGTCGAATTGGTTTTCAACATGAGTGCATATCGGTTAGTGAAGGATGCCCTGTACATGGCTAGGATTTCGGCAACCTGTCAATATTTCCAACATGTTGAAGGGATTACAATGACCAAGGATGATGGGGCCTCGATATAATACCTCACCGCGGATAAGTACTCCCAGGTTTGTTCTCATTGGATTGTCTATGGATTTGTTAGAGTATGAGTCGGTATTGATACGCGCATATTTGTGCAGGTGATGGTCCCGTGGATGTCTCACATCCTGGACGCCTACATGGCTTGGTGTCAGCATTGGGCTTCGGAAGGCTTCCACGAGACATCGATTAAGCACAGGGAGTGTCGAGGAACAAACCCGAACCACACATTCGGTGGTGACAACTTCACGAGGAAGGCTCAATGTCTCGTAAGGTTTAGTTAGTGAGACTTATAACATATATGTTCATATATGGTACTAACTCTGCTATATATACAGAGTGTTCAATTAGGTCTTGAGCCGACTGTTGTCGAGGTGTATGAGGCTGGGCATAAGGGAAAGGACCCTACTATCCCAGACGTACTGTGCAGACAGACAGCTTCCGAACGGCTGGTGAGCTATTGTCCTTCGTATTAGCTTAATGATCGCAACATATGATCAAACTAAGTTTAACAAATTGGTACAGGGGGCATATAGGGACGAGATGATTCGGCGTCATGGACCGGACTGCGACTGGAGGCACATGCCGATTGACGCTCAAGCCGTGCATGCTAGCAGTGGAGGGAAGGCACATGGATGGTGAGATGCTATATTACAAACAAATTATCTAGTCACATGAGCATATGCCTTAAGCCTTCTATGATAACACTTGAAGGTTCTCTCTCTTTGATGGAATGATGAACACGCGGGAGGTCAGAGCATCTCAGAGGTTGGCCTCTTCGTCCCAGAGCTGCGGTGGTAGCTCTCGTTGACCCACCAAGCAAGAGCTTGAGATCGCTAGGCTCCGTGAGGAGAACCGTCTGCGTGATGAACAGTTGAAGGCTCAAAGTGAATATTATGCCCAAGTCCAGGAGCAGCAACAGCAGCTGCTTCAAGTCAGTATATTGCATTATTACTCATTATTCGTTGCTTTACACATTCCATGCACAATACTAACATATTTGGTTAATAGTTACTAGCTCAGCAACAGGGCATAGCCTGGGTGCCCCCACCGCCTCCGCCGCAATGGACGTTCATCCCTATAGGCCCTCCTCCACCTCCGGTAAGAAATTCTATGTCCATTCTCTAATTACGCAATATAAACAAGCTTTAGAGAATTTAGCTTTAGCTTCAGCAGGAGATGAGCTTCTAACTAGATAATAGTAACTAAACTTGCTATTTTTATCTACTGAACAGGGACATGTGCTTACACCGCCCCAGTTTAGCACACCGCCGGCAGATCTACCTGCACCTGGATCTCAGGTTTGTATTATACCTCTACACTAGAGTTCTAGAGTTAATATGTACAAATTTTGATTATTTCGGTTCATGGTGCGTAGGGCGACGATAGCCAGGATGCTGGAAGTGCGATGGCAAGGAGGTTGTGCGGACTCGTTCTTCCACTACGAGGATCCGGCGGGAGGAAGCGGAAGCGGCCATGGCTCCAACCATGCATGCGGCGGGAGGAAGCGGTTTTGTGACTAAACTTATGGATTTGTGTATGGAGAGCTTAACTTGTGGACCTCGTATGTAATTCATGTTTTGTGACTTGTGGATTTGAAGACTTAAAATGTATGGATATGTGAATCTATATTGTGAATGTGCTTGTGAACATATATGAATGTGTATGTGAATGTGCTTGTGAACTTGAATGAAAATATATGGTATATGCTTTGTTTGTGGGTGGTTTAGAGAGAAACAGGGCTGTTTGAGGGGGCAACTTAACTCCCATCGGCTTGACCATAGCCGACGGGAGTTATTCTGTACTATGTACAGAATAACTCCCGTAGGCTATGGTCAAGCCGACGGGAGTTATTGGTTAACTCCCGTCGGCTGCAGCGGCCGATGGGAGTTACTACGGGCCGGCAGGGCTGACGTGGCAAAAAAAAGTCAACCGCGACAAATATTTAAATTCGGAGGGATTAGAAAAAAAGGGCCCATGACACACCTCAATCAATCCGCACATCAGGGATGTGCGAAATGGGGTGCCAGTCCTTCCCCTTTCCTTCCTCATAGCGCCTCGCCAGATCAGGACACTTCTTGATCACCAATTTCTTCAGAGTGGTGAGGCATTTTATACCCTCTGGCAAGGATTTTATTCCCTGATAGTCAATGATCTCCAATTTCTTCAGAGCGGTGAAACCTTTTATGCCCTCTGGCAAGGATCCGATTCCTCCTAACCTAGAGATGCATAGCTTTTCAAGGGAGGCCAGGCTTTCCATCCCCTACGGAAAGGATGTGATGAGTGGGCAGCTGTCGATGCATAGCTCTTTAAGGGACGTGAGCCGGCACATGGATTCGGGAAAGCAAGCCAGCCCATCCAACCCAGAAATGTGGAGTTTGCATAGAGCACAGAGATCTCCCAGCCATTCAGGCAGCTCATGAAGTGCATGACATGCATGAATCCTGAGATCCTCAAGTGATGTGAGATGCTGATGCTGCAGCGATTGGGGAAGGCTCTTTATTTTGGGCAGCCATTCAACATGTAGAGTTCGAAGAGAACAGAGCTCGCCCAAGCATTCCGGCAACTGCTTAAGTCCGTCGCACATTCCTATCCGTAGCACCTGGAGGGATGTGAGTTGCCCCATTGCTTGAGGAAGGCTACTAAGGCGACAGCAGTTCAGAATGTTTAGCTCTTGTGGATATCGAAGCTCCCCTAGCGCATTATCAATGAGAAAAGTCTTCAATAATTCCCATGCTGTCATGTGTTGCACCACCTCCCACTCACGTCCGGTGTTTTGTAGGTGGCTATGATAGAAGTATGAATTGGACCTCTCGAAATGGAATTGGCTGTGGTAATTAGATTCTGTGATCCACTTCCCAGCACACTCGGAGAACTTCCAATGCTTCAGGTGACAAGACAAAGGTAGGAATGTCTTGATCTTCAATGTAAGACAATTTGATATATTCAGACATGTCAAGCAATTACCAACTCGGACCTGTCCCGAGTGAGGTGCACAATTACTGCAGTTTCCTCCCTCTTCTCCATCAGACATGGTCCTCTCTGCTACCAACCACACTTCTTCCAATCTAGGTAGATCATCCATTAATAACTTCACCAGTGAAGGAAATGGGCCACAGCTTATGCTCTCAAGAGAAGGCATCTTGTGCAGCTCAAGCTCCTCCAGACAAGGAAGTTCCACAAGCCCTTGTAGATGCTTCAATCCTTGGAAATCAGATAGCTTCATCGCCCTCAAAAATTGGAAGCAAGCTTGCCCCTTTACTTCAGTACCAACAACCTGATTATGCATCCACCATGCATATTTCTCGCCTGAGTACCCACAAATTTCTAGCTCTTTAATCCCAGCTGGCGGTTCTAGGCCATCAAGTACAGCCTCCTCCAACATAGTGTCCACCTTTTCATTAAAGAAAAACTCAGTGTTCACCTCACCTTTCTGATGCATCTTCCATTCTAGCTTCAACCTCTGTAAATTTGTCTTCTCTTTCAAGCATGCCTTATGTGCATCATCTTTCTCCAACACATGTGAAATACCTCTGATAATTAGACCTTCACTATTCCTACCTACATTTGCGAGCTCTGATATTCCAGCAAACTTTTCACCGTTACCACAACAAATAAGGGCAACTTTTGTAGTTGACTGCTGAATTGTCCAATGCCTACAGGCATCCCTCTCAATTCTTCACAATCTTTCAGGTTCAAAACTTGAAGCCTCTCAAACTTGACAATGCCATCAGGCAGCTCTACCAGCTTCCTACAGCCTTCGAGGTTCAAAACTTAAAGCTTCTCCAACTTGCTAGTGCCTTTAGGTAGATTTACCAGTTCCCCACAATTTTCCAAGTTCAAAACATGAAGCTTCTCCAAGTTGTTAATGTCTTTAGGTAGCTCTACCAGCTGCACACAATATTCTAGGTTCAAAACTTGAAGCTTATCCAAATTTCCGATGCCTTTGGGCAACTCTACCAGCCTATAACAATTACGTAGACTCAAACATTGTAGATTTCTCAATTTTGTTATAACTACAGGTAGCTCCTTAATCTTGGTATGATCTAGTTTAAGAACTCTTAGCTTTTTATTTCTACCAATAGAATTTGGCAAGGCTGCAAGCTCCATGTACTGGCAAAGATAAATGCTTGAAAGCATATTACAGTCACCAATTGAATCTGGTAAAAACTTTAGCTTCATACACCATGATAGGTTCAGTGTTCTTAACTTTTGCAGCTTACCAATAGATTTGGGCAACTCGAGAAGGCTACTACATTCTAGATGCAGAGCTTGCAGGCTCCAAATATCTGACATAGTTTCAGGGAGTGATTCACATTGCAATCTTGACATCTCAAGATATTTCAAATGTTTTGTCTGAAATATGGCAGTGAGCATTGTTGTCGATAGATTATTGTTTGCAATGATACTGCACAAGTGCTTTGCATTCTTGGCCTTGTTGAATATTATATCATCACAATCACCACCATCAACATATATAGCACGTGCATTCTTGAAAAACATTCTAGGCAAAGGTTTTTTTGGCTGTTGAACTAAGGAAAAGTATTTGTGGTATTTTGTGGAACTGGTTGCATCCTTTGGCACATTAGTTGAAATTTGCTCATCCAAGATGAACTGGGCAAGATCATGAAGCAAATCATGCATCTCGTAACACACTCTCCCAAAATATTCCTTCACATCCTGGAGAAAAGAAACTTGCACAAGTGAATTGAAGCACTCGTCGCCAACATCCTCCAAGCAATTGTAACCATGAGTCAAACTAATCACATTGTGAGCAATCCATTGGTCAACCATTTGTTGTTTATCGAGCGGAAGGCCTTTAGGAAACAATGAACATATTGTGAAGCACCGTTTCAGATGGGATGGTAAATGGGAATAGCTCAACATCAAGCTTGCTAATACTCTATGCTCTTTATCCTCAGCATCTAGTAGATTACTGTCTCTCACGGCCTTCCATTGTTCTATACGTGTCTTGCCACGAAGGACATTTGCAAGAACTTTAATTGCAAGTGGAACCCCACCACATTTATTCACAATCTCTCTCCCAACTTCCAATAATTCAGAGTCCAAACCTTTTATGTCCTCACCAATGATCTGAGTGAACACAGTCCAGCTATCATCCTTGGACAAGGACAACAACTTCAACAGATCTGTTGGTTCCACTGCTTCTGCAACATTTCTATTGCGACTTGTCAACAAAATACTACTTCCAGGTGCTCCTCTCTTTATATATAACATAAAATCTTCCCATTGACTTCGGCCCACAGTCCAGACATCATCTAATACAAGCAAATACCTCTTTCCAGTCAACGGTGCAAACAACTTCCCATTTTGAAGCAAACTAATTGCTATAGTTTGAATTATGTTCTGTATGGAATGATGTTCAGATTTTTTATAAGTAATGGCTTCAAACATCTTCATCATAAGCTCTTAGACATCAAATTCTTGAGGCACATGAACCCATATTCTTACTTCAAAATGATCCTTTACGGTGTTACCATCACCGAAAACAAGGTTAGACAAGGCAGTTTTCCTAGAGCCACCAAGCCCAATTATGGAGACTATCTTGATTATCTGTTGGTTATTTTTGTCCACTAGTTTAGATATTATTTCATGCTTTTCTCGCTCACTTCCACATATTATTGATGCCACAACAACATTTGGCACTGTTGGAATTGCCCTGGCAGTCCTGTTCATGTGTGGAACAGGATGACCTTCCGGCAAACTGTTTACTGTTGCACTGAAGTCAGTTCTTTGCTTCACTATTGCATCAAATCTCTTCTTTATAGCCTTGATCTTAAGGGCTGCCTTGAATTGAAACAGATATGATTTTGGTTTTGTGCAGAGACATTTTGACACAATATTGTTGGCAACTTCAGCTTCGTGCTTCTCAGCCTCTAGATGGAACTCATCAACAATATCATCAACGTCCTATGCGACGTGTTTCAATTGTCTGATGAAAAATTGATCATTATCCGTAGTTTTACATCCTGCTTTTTCTAGCCAGGAGCTGATATCCTCAAATCGACCCTTGAGATCCTGGAGATCCTTTGTCACACCCACTATAGAGCTGTACTGCTTCATCATCAATGGAGCTAACTTGTTTGCCAAAATTTTCAAAATTGCAGACACAGCAGCACCTTCGATACTGGCCATCATTTATTTTGAAAGTGTCTCCTTGCCCAAAAATCCTGCAGACCAAATTGAACATGAGCTGCTACTTTTGAAACAAAAAAAATGATCTGCACAAACTAGCTGTACTCTCAATAAATTATGGGTTATGCATGTTCCAAACTAACTGAATCCTATGGCACTTTTTCATGCATGATTGTTTCTTTGTTACTTTGCTAACATGATGTATGACTGGCACCATCTGATAGACCTATATGAAACAGTAGTTGATGATATTGATGTCTGACCTGGGAAAACAGGTAGACTGCTAGCCTGAAGCTGAGCTCTTTAGCCGTTTAGTCTTTGAGCTGCACAACTGTGGCCGCAAACAGTCTCGTCTAGCCTTCTTGTTCCTGTTATCACATGAAACAAGAAGCATTATATATACGAGGGGATTTCATACTTTGGAGCATGTAAAAGAGAAAGGTAACAGTGTTTAAGATTAACGTACCATAGCCTCGATTCACAAAGGAGCAGATGAGGATCTCGAACAGATGGCTGATTAGTTCCTCAAGATGAACATACCATAGCCTCTAGCTCAGACGAATCAACTCTAATTACATTTATTTCCTACTTGTGATGTGTGACTTCTGAGTTCCTGGATTCAGTACCTAACAATAGGCAGGATAATAATACATTTTTATTTGCTGAAAACAGTTGCACTGAAAGCAGAAAGTGTGGATGTTGATGGTAATTGACGAACTTAACAGGAGTATGGATCGAGCAAGAAAAAAACAAAACAAAGGACTTGAGTAGTCTTTGGTTAGAACAAAACATATACTAGGATAGTAAGCTAGTTGCATGAGAGTAATTACTTTTTTAGTTACCCTCTGTCATGTAACTAACTAAGCCAGATTGCACTCGTCTTACTGGTCCTAGCTAAGTCGCAACAGGCTTAATAATCATAGTTGTAACCAGGGTATTGAAGCGGTTGCAATTGTGGTGTCAGGCCAATTGCAACTGAGCATATTCTCTAGTTGTAACTGGAATCGCTTTATTGGTCCTAGTTGCAACCGATTTAAAGATCCTAGTTGTAATTACGGCGGTAGTGAAGCGGTTGCAGTCACGCACGGGATCTGGCCAATTGCGACTGAGTATATTGCTTAGTTGTAATTGCAATCGCCTCGTCGGTCCTAGATGCAACGGTTTTAATGATCTAGTTGTAACTGGGACATTGAAATAGTTTGTAGTTGTGGATGAGAACAACTGCAACTGAACATCTTACTATTATTAATTGGAGATGAAAAGGATGCACGGCTTACGAAGCACTCTAGAAAAAGAGAAAAAAGTCTAGAAAATTCCACAATAATCAGAAACATCTGGCCTTCTAATTATATCCATGATTATTAGTAGCCAAAGGTGACCCATCGCAATCAATCCATGCATCGATTCCTCATAGAGGATCATTTAAATTCTCTTTATATATTTTCCTTATTATTAACACACCTGCCACCACAGTCAATCCATGCATCGATTCCTCACAGAGGAACATTTAATTTTTACGTATTATTAAACCACCTCCCACCTCAATCAATTTATGCATCGATTGGAGGATCATTTATTTTTTTATTTTTTCTTATTATTAACCTATGTCCCACTGTATTCAACCTATAAATCCATACTTTTTGGAGGACCATTAAAAATCTTTTTTTCTATTTCTTCTTATTATTAACTTTCAATTAATCCATGCATTGATACATCTTGGAGGACCAATTAAAGTTTTACTTTTTTGTTGTGGTACAACATCTAGCCAGTAATATTAAAATAATTAGTGAAAATACTCAATAAACATAATACATAAAATACTTAGAAAGAACGAAAAACACAACAAAATAAATATTATACATACAATTTTATTAGATATAATAGACAACCAAACATTGAATCAAATGTTAGTTGTGGTTTATAGTTTTAGACCGATAGAGTAAGTATTAAATATTTTAAAAAACATATATCTATAGAAATAATTATTGCATTCATTCTATTTTTAAACAAATTCACAAACAACCCTATAAAATAGAACTTAAAGAAGCACAGTAAATTTATATATTCAAATTATCTATATTATAAGAGATGATTTAAGGTAACCCCTTTAATTGTATTTGAATTACCCACTTACAATATGAAATATTATTTAAAACAACCCTAAAATCTACATGTAATTTTTCACACATGTTTAATTTCTTTAATATAATCTTATAAAGTTAAATAGAAAACCATATTATATATTATAGTAAATAATCTACACACCCAATATATTCATATAAATTAGACATCTATGTCATTTTAAAATTAAAAAACTACATCTACATTTACCAGTATTAGCTATTATTAGAAAATAGATAAATAGAAAGTAACTAAATTAACAAAAGTTTAAAAGGAAATCTGGATTCGTACATCACCACAACAAGGATAAAAAAGTAGATGACATATTTAAACATAGATTTCAAGGTACTCCCTATGTTCCATGATAATTTATGTTTTAGAAATTCTCATACAGTTTAATTTAGTAAGGTTGAGTTAAGGCACATGTGTCCCCTTATTGACGTGTTACATATGTTGATCACTTTCCTTATGTTATTAATCTCCTAACTTTTAGTTCCTATGGACAAATTTTAAATCGTAAAATAATATGTTAAGGACACATTTTGAAGGGTGAGAAACTATCAACGTAGATGATAAAAGTTATATAATTAATTATTAGTTTATCACAATCAATATAGAATACAAACTAAGAAAGCATTATTACAGTTAGAAAATGTGAGCGCGTGGATAGATGACAGAGAAAGAAAAAAACAAATATAAGTATTTTTATTAGTTGTATGTATTAAATTTATCCACAACCACCTAATTAATGTTTATATTTGTTATAGTTCTAGCCCGTGGAGGAGCACGGGTTGGTGGACTAGTATTGCCTAATTTTAAGTGAGTTACTTGCAACTATATGCACAGAAGAAATATAGACTAGTTGTAGCTAGCATACATGGGTCACACGATTTTCTGCCTATCTTTTTATGGCTGCAATAGGAGATTAAAAACTTGGCAAGTCTGTTTGTTTAGCTTGTACGCAAAACGTAATTATTGCAACAGGCTGCCATGCAATAAGCACATGGGACCGATAAACGCATGCTGCGTGCGTCGCGCTTTGTGTTGCAGAGACAGACGTGCGTCCATGGGGACAGATGCTGGTCGGCTGGTGTTTTGCAGAGATGCGTGGTCAGCAGCAACAGAATCAGATGCGTGTACGCGCATTTTCTCATGCATATGTACATATGTATGTATGAGGAGATTTAGGACTTTTGAGCATGTCAAATAGAAAAGTAACGGTGTTTAAGATTAACATACCGTAGCTTCAACTCACAAAGCAATTGAATAGGATCTTGTGCTGTAATTATGATTTATGCCTTTTGAGCTTTCAGCCTTCCGTAGATGAGAATTGGGAGAACGATGTGGTCGATTAGTCTCTGAAGATAAATAGCCTCTAGCTTAGAAGAACCAAGCATTATCACGTAAGTTTCCTACTTGTGATGTATGACTTGTGAGTATCCTGCCTTCAGTACCTGACAATAGCCACCAGATCAATAATCATTAGTGTTTGTTTGCTGAAAATAGTTGCATTCAGAGCAGAAGGTGTCAATGTTGATTGTAAATCGATGAACCTCAATGGAGTATGGAGCAAGAAAAACTAAACAGAGGACTTGAGCTGTCCTTGGTTAGAACAGAAGATGTACCAGCTGAGCTCAAACGTATTCGTCCTCTCCTCTGGCTACGTATTGTACTTATGATATATGATTTCTGATTTTCCTGCCCCTATTACCTGATAATGGGCAGAACAATCACCAGTTTTGTTTGCTCAAAACAGTTGCAGCGAAAGCAGAATGTGTATATTCATTGATCGTGGGAGAAGAAATCGACCAACTTTGCTGGAGAAAGAAAAAATGAACAGAGGACTTGAGATGTCATTGATTAAAACAGATAAAACATGTACCAGGAGCTCAGATCTGCTGCTTCTGGCTGTGCCACCTGCAATCGCCAGATGTATTCCTTCAATATGGATATACTCCTATATATGTACTGTCTTTGGATCTTAAGAAAACCCAAGCATGTGTTTAACGTCTATATATATTTTAATCGAACCAAGCAACATAGGTGTACGTTTATAACGTACGAAATTCAAGTTTTTTAAACGTATGTTTTTATAAGCACATGTATTTGTACCAGTCAAATAATGTAAGTTTGTTACGAGATCAATAGTCTATTATCTCAAGATGTGCCACGGAATGTTTTGTGAAAATTCAATTTGTAGATGGCTCGTCGGTGGATGTATACCATGAAAAGGACGGAGAGGGCTTTCCGTGTTGAATTGGATAAATTCATTGATGTTGCGAAGATGGATGCGAGGATCAAGGGGGTTTCCGGTATATGTTGCCCTTATAGGAAGTGTAAAAATCTGAAGGTCTGGGCAGACGCAGTCACCATCAGGTCACACGTGATCATTGAAGGATTTGTTGATGACTACTCCACTTGGATCCATCATGGAGAGCATGACACTCCTTCGGAACTACCAGTAACCGATCAAGGAACATACGGGTTTATAGGATGTGGAGATGCGGATGATAGTGAAACATTCTTCGATGCCGACCTTCACATGACGTGTTCTCATGTTGATGGAAATGATGACGGCGGTGGTGGATACATAAGCATACCTTCGGGGAGTTTAGAAGGCCAATATGGTGATGATGATAGTGATGCAGATGAGCTGGAACAAATGCTGAAGCACTTTAAGGCGGATGTCCTTATTGGGAGCGCGAAAGGGTTAGAGCATTTCAAGGTGGTAGAGGATGCTGCACACCATAGCATGTACGAGAAAGGGGGTGTCCAACTCATTGGTCTGAGCTACGGTTTGTACTCGAGCTATTGATTCTGAAGGCCAAGTACGGATGGTCTGACTCTAGCTTCAACGATCTGATGAAACTCTTATCCTGGTTGCTTCCGAAGCCTAACTTTGTGCCTGAGAACATGTACCAGGCAAAGAAGATTATTAGCCCATTCACAATGGGAATTGAGAGAATACATGCCTGCCCGAACTACAGGATACTATATCGAGGGGAAACATTTGGGAAACTAGAGAAATGTCCAACATGTGGCACTAGTTGTTACAAGCAGAATGACATTTACAAGGACGATGATCAAGCATCCTCCAAAAGGAAGAAGAGGAAGAAAAAGTGTGTGCCTGAACCTTCCGAAGAAGATACATGCTTAGGCATAGACGTGAACAAGAGGAGATTCCCCAAATTGGTTATGTGGTACCTCAATCCAATCGACCGCTTAAGGCGTATGTTTGCAAACCTTCGAGAAGGAAAGCTGATGTGTTGGTGGCATGAACAGCGGATTCAAGACGAGGGTAAGCTTTCACACCCAGCCGATGGCACGCAGTGGAAAAGGTTTGATGAGATGTACCCCGAGTTTGCGAATTACCCAAGGAATGTGAGGTTTGCACTAAGGACAGACGGAATGAATCCTTTTGGGGAAAGAAACAGCATACACAGCACATGGGCAGTTATATTGACCATATACAACCTACCGACCTGGCTTTAACAGAAGAGGAAGTACATAATGTTGTGTATTCTGATACAAGGGCCGAAACAACCGGGCATTGATATAGATGTCTTCCTTGAGCCATCTGAAGCTTTGGAATGAGGGTGTGTGAATGTGGGACGAGTATGCTAAGGACCACTTCACATGCAGAGGAATTATAATCGTTACCATTAATGACTACCCTGCATTGTTCTCGATCTCTGGACAGATCAAAGGAAGACGGGATGTTTAGTATGGCTGGATGGCACGATGTTTGTATACCTGGATGGTTCAAAAAAAATTTGTCTATCTGAAGTACCGCCGGTTCCTTGTTGAAAGGCACAAATACTGCAGGAAGGCGTTTTACGCCCTCTTTGATGGTAAGGCAGAGTCAAGGTTCAATACCAATAAGAAAACACAACAGCAAATATGTTTTTGATATGGTAAGGAAGATAAACATCAGCTATGGCAAGAAGATCAAGATAACTAAAGCCCCTATAGAGGGCATGCCTTTCAAGAAGATGTCAATGTTCTTTAAGTATTTGCCATAATGGAAGGACTTGGAGGTTCCACATGCCATCGATGCTATGCACATAAAGAAGAACGTGTTCGATAGCACTATTTGTTTGTTGATGGATGTAAAAGGCAAGACAAAGGATGGCTTGAGGTCACGTTGAGACCTCGTGGAACATGCGAATGGGAAAATTATGCTGCCAGCCGCTAGCTACAACCTGACATTAGGAGAGAAAAGGGAACTTTGCCTATGTCTACGTCGTCTAAAAGTGCCAACCGGGCTGTCATCTAAAATAAAGAAACTAGTATCCATGAAAGATTTATCGCTAAGTGGATACAACGCTCACGATTGTCACATGATGCTAACGGTATTCCTCGCGGTTGCTATAAGGGTTGCCATGCCTGCGTTTGTGCGTATGGTAATAACTCGGATGGTCTACTTCTTTAGCAAAATCTCACAAAAGGAAATTCGTTTAGATGAATTGGATTCACTGCAATAGTTCTGCATGGAGACTATGGCCTAGCTAGAGATGTGTTTTCCTCCATCACTTTTCAACATAATGCCACACCTCATGGTACGTATGGTCGACCAGATCCGTGCACTTGGTCCTACCTACTTACATGAAATGTGGGCATACGAGCGTTTCATGGCGACTCTAAACCGCTATGTTCTCAATTGTGCTTGTCCTGAGGGGTTCATGATAGAGGCTTATTGCACCGAAGAGATTGTAGAATACTATCAGGATTACTTGGTGGACAAGAAAGGTATTGGCGTGATTGCATCTCGTCACACGGGAAAGTTAGAAGGGAAAGGAACAAGGGGGAGGAAAACATTCGTTGATAGGGCATACCATCAAGTGGCAAGCTCTCATTTCAGTGTCCTACACCAGTTGGAGATTATGTCTCCGTTCATCGAGCAGCACCTTAATATTGTTCGCGCAGAAAGCAACAGCCGATCAGATGCTTGGGTCATGAAGGAGCACAAACAACGATTCGCCACCTAGCTCATGGACCAAAACATAGAGGAGGGAACAACTGTTGAGGGAGTCACATTGAAACTGCTGGCTTTGTGTCCTTTTGCACAGGTCAGGACATGGCAGGCATACGATATTAATGGGTATACATTCTACACATTTGCCAAGGATAAGAAAAGTGTCTGCCAAAACAGTGGAGTTCGGATAGACGCCATCGATGACACGACGGGAAACAAGGTCATATTTTGGCCTTATAGAGGACATATGGGAGCTTGACTATGGAAGGACCATTCAGATTCCTGTGTTTAGGTGCCAATGGGTCAAACACCCACAAGGTGTAGAGGTGGACAACTACGGCCTGACGATTGTTGACCTGGCCAAAGTTGGCTACAAAGATGACCCTTGGGTACTCGCCAAATGAGTTGCACAGGTTGTATATGTCCTCAACCCAAGCCAGAAGATCGAGAAGCACATAGTTGCCTCGGACAAACAGACTATTATCGGGGTTGATGGTGTGAACGATGTGGAGGCCTTCAATGACTATGATGACATGCAGGTCTTCACAGATCTACCAACCAAGATCAAGATTGTAGAAGCAAGCATAAAGGATGTTAAATCATGGTCATGGCTGGATGGAGAGACAAGATTTGTAACCGCCTAATGCACTATTGTTATTTAATTTCACATTGTAACCTTTGCACGTCAAATATTTTGAGTTTGATCAAAATTTGTCTTCTGTTTTTCAAAAACAAGTAAATATTAAAGGAGTAAATATAAAAAAGGATGTAACAAGTAAATATAAGATAATTATGTATAAAAGAAGTAAATAAAAGACAATATAAAACAAGAAAATATGAAAAGGAGTAAATATAAAATAAGGGAAATAACAAGTAAATATAAGATAATTATGTATAAAAGAAGTAAATAAAAAATTATATAAAACAAGAAAATATGAATAAGTAAATTATAAATTATAAATAAGTTAGCAGCAGCAGTTGACGCTATCCACCGCGGTTGCTAAGTGACTTAGCAGCAGCGGTTGGAAAGTCCACCGCTGCTGCTAACTATGGGCAGCCGGCCCCACTCCACTTATCAGCAGCGGTGGACAATTTATCCACCGCTGCTGCTATATGTTAGCAGCAGCGGTGGATTACGTTCACCGATTCTGATAGTGTCCCAGATTTTTTTCAACATCGATTTTAGTTTTTAAACAGTGTTCTTGTGACCCTCCACCAAAAGTTGTTTTGGTTTTTTGCTCCTCTTGGGCCTATAAATACCCTCCAGTGCCCCCACCTCTTGCCAAGCTACATCAGTAGAAACAATGCCTCACATATTCTTCTCCTCCTTCCTTGCCTTTCTGCTTATTGGGATAGGTTGCATGTAATGCAAACTCCAAGTTGTGGAAAAATCCTAATCTCTCGCCGGATGCAACTATTCCGGTGGGAGTTCCAGGTTGTGGAAAAATCCTAATGGATTTATTCCATAACCAGTTGCCTTGCAGCTGCCCTACCCTCCTTTATAGAACTTGAAGGTGGTGTACATCTCAGCTAATATGAGTCCTACCCACCGGCTGAGAAAATACTCACTGAGGTGTACACCACCTGCAAGTTCTACAAAGGCGGTTGCAAATCCATCAAGTTAGTGGATAAATTGTGTGTATGTTGACATTTTTTTATAGTTGTGGAGAAAATGCTTGCTGAGATGACTATAACATGAGTGCATGGCAAATGTGTTCTTGTTGTTTAAGGTATGATATTGCAAGAATATATAAAAGTAGAGGGGTAAATAGAAGAACTAAATATAAAAGAAATAAATAGAAGTAAAGGAGTAAATAGAAGAATTAAATATAGAAGAAATGTATTCTTGATGCAGGTTGGAGAAATGTATTATAGAATAAATATAATAAGTATAAGGCACTTAGCAGCAGCAGTTGGAAAAATTCACCGCTGCTGGTAAGTGAGGGTGGCCGGACCCACTCCATTAGCAGCAGTGGTGGACATTTACTACCGCTGCTGCTACGAGACTTAGCAGCAGCGGTTGGAAAGGTGCACCGCTGCTGCTAACTGTGGGCGGCCGGCCCCACTCCAGTTAGCAGCAGCGGTTGACCCTATCCCTAAAATCCACATATTGCCGGTGTTTCTTTCATATAGCTTCCACTCACCACCTGGGTCACTTGTGAAGTTAGCCTCATCGTCTAAGTTTCAACGTGATACATAGTTCACTTTATCCTTTTCATGTGGGGGCTTGCTATTATCTTAGTATAGCATATTTATTGAACTAGAGAACTTATTTGCATTTTTTTGTTAACACTACAATATTTTATGAATTTAATTGTATTTTTGATGATTTACTGCAAAAAGAAATTAATAATACACAAATAGCCTCGGAAAATAAATATATTTTGTGGAGGGGTATCATATGTCCATATAGCATCCCAAAAAGTTTGGACAAGAAAATCCATATGTTGCCGGTGTTTCTTTCATATGGCTTCCACTCGCCACGTGGATTACTTGTGAAGTTAGCCTCATCGTCTAAATTTCAACGTGATACATAGTTCACTTTATCCTTTTCATGTGGAGGCTTGATATTACCTTAGTATAGCATGTTTATTGAACTAGATAACTTATTTGCATTTTTTGGTCAATACTACAATATTTTATGAATTTAATTGCATTTTTAATGATTTACTGCAAAAAGAAATTAATAATACACAAATAGCCTCGGAAAATAAATATATTTGGTGGAGGGGTAACATATGTGCTCCATGAAACATCTCAATTAATAATGCAATACACAACGTTTCTGTATATGTATAAATCACTAATAATGTTTGCTTTATCAACTATTAATTCCCGAAAATCCCTATGTATTGTTGGCCCCTAACTGAAAGGCATCTTATGAACATTGTGGCCGACCTCTGCCGTTTCACAATGCACGAAGTATGCAACCGGCAAGGTCGGTTCTTTGATCCAGAGTCATACCTAACACGCGACGACAAATTCAAATGGCTTATCGACTGGGAGCACCATTCATTTTAATGAACTTGTATTAATTATTTCTGTGCAGCCTTCTGTGCATATATTGTATGTTTGTATATATGTGTAAATATATATATGTATATCTGGTGAAGCTGGATGTATATAGGATAACAAATGTGTGTTAACTTTGTCACAGCTTTATTATCGCATGTGTTAGAGAAAAAGCAACGAAAATGCATTTCAATTATATATTCGAGGTGTGCTACAATACCGGTGATCCCATTTTGTTGATGTGTTTCGAAAATACTAAATATCTGCATTTCAAATCAAACGGCAAATGCTATCACAAATAGCGGGAACCAAATGCTTTTAAAATGGCGGGAAACATAAACAGAGCAGGACATTCAAATGTTGCGCCAATATTCAAACATTAGCAGAGGCGGTGGAAAATTCATTACACTGCCTCTGCTACAGAGTTAGCAGAGGCGGTGGGTACAACCCACCGCCTCTGCTAGACCAAATAGCAGAGACGGTGCACAGAGTCCACCGCCTCTGCTAAGTACATAGCAGAGGCGGTTCGAATCACTGCTGCTGCTAGCTTCGGGTTAGTAGCAACACTAGCGCAGCAGCGGATCTTTCCACCGCCTCTGCTGTGGCCTCTGGGACCGCCTCTGTAGTGCGTTTGTGTACTAGTGGCACTCTCGCCCTCCACAATGCTGGAGATTATTTTAACTTGTATGTTTTATGTTTGGCTTGCACTAGACCGTCGATCTAGGCTCTCGCACGGGTTGGATTCTTTAGAAACAGGTATGCCCACAAATCCAACGCAACATACGCATCTCCGCAACACTTAGTTGTTGAATATGTCTTGTTTTAGTGAGCCAACACTCTGCACAGTACAACATCGCAGGTCTAATAGCCGTCCTATAGAACTTGCCTTTTAGCTTTTGTGGTACCCTCCTGTCACATAGAACACCAGATGCTTGACGCCATTTCATCCATCCTGTTTTGATTCTATGGCTCACATCTTCATCGACATCCCCATCTTTTTGTAGCATCGATCCCAAGTATCAAAAAGTATCCTTCTTGGGCACTACCTAACTTTCCAAACTCACATCTCCTTCCTCTTGTCTAGCAGTAACGAAGTCACATCTCATATATTCAGTTTTAGTCCTACTAATTCTAAAACCTTTCGACTCTAGAGTCTGCTGCCACAACTCTAGTTTCCTATTTACTCTTGCTTGGCTTTCATCCACTAGTACTACATCATCAGCAAACAACATGCACCATGGGATATCTCCTTGTATATCCCTTGTGACCTCATCCATCACCAAGGCAAAAAGGTAAGGGCTCAAAGCTGATCCTTGATGTAGTCCTATGTTGATTGGGAAGTCACTTGTGTCACTGTCATTTCTTCGAATACTAGTCACAACATTGTTGTACATGTCTGTAAGGAAAATGGACCCCTACCCATTATACCTTAAAGGTTTTGGGGTTTGATGACAACATTAACCAATGGGACTAAGATTGTGTCATGTTGTATGTGATTAAGTCCCAGGGATGAAGATGATGGCTTGGTGTGTAAAACACCTCATTGAAGGCATCAAAAGGCTATAGAAGAGGTACAAGTGAAGACTAAGCAAAGACCCAAGTCACGGCAAAGAAATACGGTGAGAGGACAAAGCTGCAGAATCAACTTTCACACGACGGACAGTCCGCCGTGTAATGGTGGACGGTCTGGCGTCCACGGACCTGCGGCTGCATGGCATCCGACAACAGCCCGGCGACAAAGTCTACAAAAGACGGACGGTCCATCGCTACACGATGGATGACAAGGAACGAGAGATATTCAAGACAACAGGCAAAGCAACTCTACACGACGAACGGTTAGGACTTTATGATTTCCCCCCCCCCCCCCTCTTAGGCGTCCGGTTCACTTTCAATGTCCTTAATGAAGGCCACATACTTTGTTAGGACTTTATGATTTTCCAAAGCCCACCGCATAACCTTCCTTGGTATCTTATCATAAGCCTTCTCTAAGTCTATGAAAACCATGTGTAGGTCTTTCTTTAGCTCCCTATGCCGCTCCATAACTTGTCTTAAAAGAAAAATTGCTTCTATGGTTGATCTCCCTGGCATGAACCCAAATTGGTTCATGGTAATACACATCAATCTTCTCAAACGATGCTCTATAACTCTCTCCCATAGCTTCATCATATGGCTCATCAGCTTAATCCCTGTGTAGTTAGTGCAGCTTTTGATATCTCCCTTGTTCTTGATGATTGGTACTAATATACTTCTCCTTCACTCTTTGGGAATCTTGTTCGATCGCACAATCTGGTTAAAAAGCTTTGTTAGCCAAACAATAGCTATATCTCCTAGGCATCTCCACACCTCAATTGGGACCGCACCAGGGCCCAGTGCCTTGCCCCCTTTCATCCTTTTTATGGCTTCTCTAACCTCAAACTCTTGAATCCTACGCACAAAGTGTCTATTGCCATCATCAAAGGAGTCGTCCAACTCAATGGACGTGCTCTCACTCTCCCCATTGAACATGTTATCAAAGTACTCACGCCACCTTAGTTTGATGTCCTCCTCCGTAACCAAGAGTTGATCCCTTGCATCCTTAATACACTTGACTTGATTGAGGTCCATTATCTTCCTATCACGAACCCTAGCCATCTTGTAAACGTCCTTCTCTCCTTCCTTTGTACTCAGCCTTTGGTAAAGGTCATCATATGCTCTGCCCTTTGCCTCACTCACTACTCGCTTTGCAAACTTCTTTGCCACCTTGTACCTCTCTATGTTATCTGTACTCCTATCATAGAACACACATTTGTATCGCTCTTTCTTCTCCTTAAGGGCCTTTTGTACATCCTCGCTCCACCACCAAGTCTCTTTAGTTGCACCTTTGCTCCCTTTGGTAACACCAAGCACTTCCGCAGCCACCTTCCTAATGCAAGTTGCCATCTTCTTCCACGTGTTGTTTGCATCTTCCCCTTCTTCCCAAGAGCCCTCCGTGATAACCCTTCTCTTAAAGTCTTCCGACGCCGCCTCTTTTAGTTTCCACCACTTCGTTCTCACGGCTTTGACTTGTTCATCCCATCTAGTACGTAGACGAAAGCGGAAATCAGCCACACGAGCTTGTGTTGAGAGACAACACACTCTCCCGGTATTACCTTACAATCCAAGCATGTCCTCTTATCCTCTCTTCTTTTGAGAATGAAGTCAATCTGACAAGCGTGATGGCCACTACAGAAGGTCACCTCCCTAAAGAAGTTGTTGGCTACCATCAGATTGTAAGCTATAGCAAAGTCTAAGACTTCCTCTCCCTCCTGATTCCTACTACCATACCCAAACCCTCCATGTGCCACCTCGTAACTTGCATTAGACAACCCTACATGGCCATTGAGATCTCCTTCTATGAAAAGCTTCTCACTGGTGGGTACCGCTCTAACCAAGCTATCTAGGTCATCCCAAAACTGCCTCTTTGTACTCTCATCATGGCCTACATGGGGAGCATACGCACTTATAACGTTGAAGACTAAGTCACCAACAACAAGCTTGACTAGGATGATCCTACCCCCCAGCCTCTTGACGTCCACCACTCCATTTTTCAGACTCTTGTCAATCAAGATGCCCACTCCATTTTTGTTTGCAACTGTTCCTGTGTACCAAAGCTTGAAGCCTGTGTTCTCCACCTCCTTCGCTTTCTGACCCTTCCATTTCGTCTCCTAGACGCATAGGATATTTACACGTCTCCTAATCGCTGTGTCAACTAACTCTCTTAACGTACCTGTGAGGGACCCTACATTCCAGCTACCTAGATGGATCCTAGTTGGCACGACTAGCTTCCTTACCCCTCGCACTAGCCGAGTCAGGTGCGAAGACCCTTGCTCATTTAGCACTACACCCAGGAGACGATGTAGCGCGCCACTGAGGAAGCGACGACCCGATCCTTGCCCACTTAACACCGTGTCCAGATCACGATACGGCGCGGCACCAAGGGGGTGACGGCCCGGCCCTTGCTCATTTAACACCATACCCGGGTTGCGATATGGCGCGCAGCTAAGAGGGTTACGCCCCAATGGTTTTCTCTTGGGTTTCATCTCCATAAGAGTAGCTGGGTTCTACATTGGCTCGCCACGCCTAACACAACCCTCCTCCTTTATCCGGGCTTGGGACCGGCATTGTTGAAACATCGTTGAAACAACACGGCAGAGATAAAATAAAGGCTTCAACGGTTTCAAAAAATTAGATTGTGAAGGAAATGATCAGATAGAGCTAATACAGTTTGAACCATCATGGTGGCCAATAAAACCAATAGGGAAAAAATTTGATCATCACACCATCTCCTCACAGAAAAAACAGCACTGCTACATACAAAAAGTAGAACCAGGACCAAAGAAAAAAGCTCACCCAGAATTCAGTATACAAACACGGCACACAAGCAGAAAGATTGAGAGACTGAAGAGTTGTGACTCATCTGCATACATCAACAGCAGTCTTCCCACTCATAGGAGAAGCAGGAAAAGGGAAGAAAGATTTCAAACAAGGTGCACTAGCACGAACTTGAAGGATCGTCCAACTAATTAGTGCACTGACGTAGCTATTCGTAGTAGTTAATAGTTGTGCACTTGTGCTAGCTCCTGATTGTGTGTTGTCCATTCAAATGATAATAAGTATATACTAGAAACACAGCGCGGCTTTGCCGCACCCTCAATGGAGTTGACCAGTACACTATGTCAATATTAGCAAGATCAAACATATTAATCCCACTTGGCAGCTGTTGGAGCTCCGTTTTTCTTGTTCTGCCTTGTAAATTTTACCTTCGCCCCTCTGGGCGTTTCCTACTTTTCAATATAACATGCAGCTCTCCTGCAGGTTCATTAAAAAAACAGATTAATCCCATGTTTTAATGGTTCCATAGCCTATTCTGAGTATATAGTTAGCTGTTGCATACGTAGGATGATCATATTGCAAAAGGACAATGTTGTGTAATAATAAAAAAGGTAAATTTGTCACCTGAGTTAAAATCTGATGGCCAGCTTAAGATTTGGGTCAGAAAATTCCGTCTTGTGCATTGTTATTGTTCTGGAGGAACTCGATGTTTCATTAGAGTATTGTTCCTAGTATGGAAGCATTTGCCTAGATCCAGCATTCAAGTGCACTTGTTGGCCTATCTCGCCCGACCCCTAGCAAGAAAATGTGTCTATCAAAGTGAAGTACCAGAGTGAACCAATCCATGATAATATAAAGATTAACTATCACAATGCTATGATGGCACCAAAATGCTAAGCAACATGCTACATGTATAGAACTATAGATGGCACTCAATCAGGTGGTCTTCTTCTGCTCAGTTGTTTGATATCTTTGGGATCAGCTTGCATGCTCTGAAAGTTACAGTATAGTAGGAAGTATAGATCATAAGGTAAAATAGCAATAAAAATTTTAATTTGTGATACTTAGCCCACTCATTTTTGCATAAGGACAATACAAAGCATTGTAGCATTAAGATTCAAATCACAGTGAATCAGTGATGCTTTAGCATCAAAAGGTTAACAGACAGGAAAGTATGAAGAACTGATTCGGGGGAGAGTATAAGCAAAAGTAGCTTACTCGTTGTCATAGTTTGTGCCTGGACAGTCAGCCTTTGTGCATGTATCTTTGGAATAATGAAAATTCAGTACTGGCAGATTCCTTATCATATTGTCCCACTAGTATCTTTGTGATGTTATGAAGGCATAGAGATTTATTTATTGTTTCTTTTCTTTAACTTCAACATGGCTCATGTTGTCCAATGCACGCTGGTACTGTGACCAATATTGCCTGAACACACTAGTATTATGGCCAACTATGAACATGAGAAAAATTACAATGCAAAACTCTCAAATAAGATTTATAGTTTACATGTGTTAGCTAGGAGTACTCAGTTTTAGTTTGTATGTTTGGAAAAAATCAATCTTTTTGTTCAGGCAATTCCCTATTATTTTGAAAGAATGTTGTTTGACAGTTCAGGGTGGAAGCTCATTTAGCAAGGTAATATACAATGTAATCGTAGTCTTCAGTTGGCCTTGCACAACGGAAAACGAGATGCAAGCGACTACTAATTTACAATTAAAGTACCAGAAACGCTAACAAAGGTCGTACAAGTAGGGTAGCCTTTGTTACCTATTCCATGTTTGAATTTCAGTACCTTGTGAAGCATATTAAGTCTACGGATATTAAAAATAGTAGCATAGCATTGTCCACTGAAATCACTGGATCAAAATATAAGGCCATTATACCTAGAAATAATTTTTGCCTAAAGGAATAGCGAGTGGCTCAAGTAATCAGTGGACCGGTTCTGCCTACTTACTGGACAAATAAAGCCTTGATCACTGCGATCTAAACGGACATATTATTAGTCGACATTCTGTCGAACACATGCAGCGTGTGTCAGACATTTGGCAAGCTAGCAAATCTATGACAGTAGGTGTGCGCCGAAGACAGTGCTGCTGTTACTATCCAGGCAGCTGCCCAGGCGCCAGGAGGACCCGCGGAGCACCGGCCTTCTTCGTCGCTCGGCGCTCGCACCTTGCTCTTCACCAGCGTGTGGACAGCTTGGCGCCTCCACGGGCAGTGGGATGAGGGTGCCAAACGACGGTTGCTCTGGCGCAGGTGGGGGGGGTGGCGCCGGTGGAGCCGAGGGAGGAGGCAAAGCCCGGCCCTGTGGCGCAGCGTCCCGAGCACGGGCCCCGTAGCCGGGAGCAGTGGGATGTGATGAGGGGTTCTGCGGGCGTTGGAGGGGTGCGATAGGAAGGGGGATGGCGCCGCATGTCCGGCGCCGTGGGTCCTATGGGTGGCTGCAGTGTCCTCGTCCTCTCCTTGCTATAGCCTATAGGTAACAAGCATAACCATACTAGATAGACTAGCCAAGAGTATTCGCATTCTTATGACACCAGCCGATCAACCCGTGACAGTGCATTGGCTAGTTTTTGTAACGTGAAATAATTAGTTTTTTGGGGTATGATGATACATTTAATGTAATATTTTAGCTTCCTTTGGACGAAAATTGAGGTGAAAAGACAAGCAGATAAGATTGATAAAGAGTAAAATACATCTCCGGTCCCTAAACTTGTCACGCTGTGTCATCCCGGTCCCCGAACTCTGAAAGTAGCTGATTGGGTCCCTAAACTCAGTTCGGGTCTCAACGAGGTCCAAACGGGTATGCCACCTTGGACTGTCATGTGGGACCCCCACGCACACCCTCCTCTTCCCCCCACCAATCCCCTATCTTTTCCTCCCGAATCCATTCGTTCCTCTTTGAACAGACTTCGGCGGCCGTCAAACTGTGTGGCCGTCGCCTTCTTCTTTTGTTCCTATGCTCCCAGACACCCATGGCTTTCGGACGTGAGCACCACGAGGGGGAGGACTACGGCGGCCACCATGGGAGAGGTCCGACGGCTACAGGAGGGGTACGCGTGGGCGGACTTGGCGTTGCTGGAGCCGACAGGTGCTGCGGGCCGCGGGCGCGTGCGCGGCGTGGGGCGTCGCGTGGTGTTCCTAGTGCTGCGGCAGGGCGCGGGCACCGTGCAGTGCGTGGTGGCCGGCGGGGATGGCACGGTTCGCGGCGAGGCTGAGCTGGGAGTTCGTGTGGACGTCGCCGGCGTCGTGTCGCTGCCGGGGGAGCCCGTCCGCGGCTCCACCCTGCAGGTGGAGATCCAAGTGGAGAAGCTCCACTGAGTCTGAGCAGGGCCGTCCCCAGTTGCACTACTGAACTTATTGTTTGCAGGAGTAGGTCACTTGTTTTTGCCTGGATTAACATGCTAGTAGTATGTGCTACTTGGTCAACTTTTCAATATAGAAACTAAATTTGAGGTTCTGCTTGTGTGTTAGCCGAAGGTTATAGCTTCAATCCTTAAGGCCACAATACTTTAAAAAGGGCAAATTGCATATCTGCCCTCGTTTGTACCTACAACTGTATGTTTGCCCCTTCTTTTTAAGGTTTGCATATTTGCCCCTGTTTTTCATGTGTGAATCATCCGTTTGCCCCTGATTTCCAACGGCGTCCACCGAGGCAGCTTCCAGCGAATAAAGAAAAGGAAGTATGGAAAATCTAGATAGGAAATGTCTCTCCTACCCCTGCTCTGTTGGCTCTCTCATTGGGGGAGGACCGGCGGAGGTGGCAGAAGATTGAGGCGCGGGGGAAAGGCAGAGGGGCGAAGGGAGCGGGTGGGGCTGCCTGGGCTGCCGGAGTCGCGCGGGGGTCGGGAGGCCGCGGCCGCCCGCCAGTAGTGCGGAGGAGCAGGCGGAGCCCGTGGCCACCGACGGCCGAGCCTGTGGCAGCCTGCGAGCGTCGCCTCTCTCCTCCCCCGCGCCCTCGTCCCGCGCCGGCGAACGTCGCCTCTCCGCCTCTTCCTGCCTCGCCGCCACCGGGGTGAAGACAGGGACGAGGCCCGTGGCGCCGGCCATGGGCCCGGCCCGCTCCTCCTCACGACGGCGGCTAGCAGGAGCGGAGGTGGCGCGCTGTCCCGCCGAGCGCCTTGGTCTTCCCGCTCGACGCCAACAGCCTGCTCCACGACTGCCAGCGCACGCCGCCGGAGGTCCGGAGCTCGACCGCCAGCACCCCAGCTGAATGCTAGCGCGTCGGCGGTGAAGGACCTGGGCTGGCGGCCGTGCGCGACGCGGAAGCAGTGGCTCAGGTCGCCCGTGAGCGTAGAGAAGGCGGCGACGCCACCACCGCCGTCATCGCCGCAGCGGCCGTGCCAGTCCCACGCGGCAACGGCGTCGTTGAGGGGCGCGTGGGCGAGGCTGCGCACTGGGGCCCGCTCCTCCAGCATCCAGTTGTGCACCCGCGCGGCGGCGCCGGGCGCGGCCAGCTGCCTCCCAGTCCCACGCCGACGAGCGCCGTAGAGCGCCGCCTCATCCTCCACCGGTGAGCGGATGTCTTTGACTCTTTGTTGATGCTGACGAGTGGGTCCCACAAGGGCTTATGTGTCTTTTCAACTGCCATTTAACACCGTCACCGGCTCTTAACAGAATAGGGGCAACTGGAAGCTTTAGATTCAAAAAAAAAGGGGCAAACATGCAAAGTAAAAAAAAGGGGGCAAACATGCAATTAGAGGACGAAATGAGGGTAGTTTTGCAATAGCCCCTTTAGAAAAAAAAAGATTGAAATTGTGCAAACAGTGCTTCTGTAATCCTTATAGGTTTAAATCACCATTCAACGGGTTACTTACCGTCGATTTGATGACGTTCCTATGTGAAATATTGATGTATCGGTAGGAAATTAATATAATCTTTGAGTGTGAAATACCGATGTATTTTCACTTTATACATTCGTAGAAATCAAATAATTACTACAATTCATAGTAATTTCACTTGTTATATTTATGGTTTTGTTGTCGTGTTTTTCATTCTATCATAATTGTTTCTAGCAATTGATGGGTATTACGGTTGCTAGAGATAAAGAGGCTAATTTAACACTCAGATTTTATTTTATTGTTTTATGCTTCTATTTGTAGGAAGTTTATTTGACACTCAGATTTGGGCAGGAAACTGCCGTATTTCATAGTAGGTCGAGCTAACGTCATTGTGGAGTCCGGTGCCACGTTAGCTAACGAGTCTGCCCTATGCCCGTTTGGACCTCGATGAGACCCAAACATAGATTAGGGACTGGGATAGTCACTTTGAGACTTTAGGGACTGGGATGACATAGCGTGACAAGTTTAGGGACCGGAGATGGATTTTACTCATTGATAAAGGAGGCAGAAGTAGAGAAACTGGTGCAGTAGAATTTCCATGCATGTTCGTCTTTGCAACACAGTCGGATATGAAACCTCGTCACCATTAATCAAGTTTCGTTATCACATAGTATTAGTAGTCTCTTTTTACCACATTAATCAGCCCCGTACCGAACGTAACATTTGGTCACCAAAGCTCGCATAGAGAAAACCCGGAAAAAAATAAAGAGTTTCAGGCGTGATTATTGTAGGGGTAGCAATATTTTAGTAAGCTCTAGTACACTTTTTAGTTGCCCGTTGCTTAGGGGCGTATCCGCGTATGGTTCTACATATTTTAATAGAAAAGGAAAAAAAAGTGTCCAAGTTGTGTATCGATCCTTGTTGGATCTGCTAGTGGATCAACTATGTGGGAATAGAAGGCTAGGTAGCTGATGTTAATCCAATGGCTATGGTTGATCATGGTTTAAAATAGAAGGACAGATGTTTCTGATTATTGTGGGATTTTTTAGATTTTTTCTTTTTTCTAAAGCGTCTCGTAAACAGTGCATCTTTTTAGACCTCTAATTAGTAATAGTAAGATTATTAAAAAACGTACGAGACTACTAGGCTTAAAATTCTAAAGTCCCATAGCATATATGTAAAGATGTAGCTAGGTATAGAACCAGAACACGCAACACCAATTGATACATGATCTAGCAATTACGACACGATTTTTGGTACCTCCGCGCCAACCAAACTTCTTGGGCTCGCAGCGCCTGGGGTCGGCGACGAGGAGGGTGCGGTCATAGCGGCCGAAAGATGTCCTTGACCTCCTTCTTGGTGGCCTTGTCGACGTACTTTTTGGCTGTGGGTGTCGCCGTTCACCTTGATGAGTCCATGCCTCGGCCACGGCCATCTTCTTCCGTCTTGGGGTTCAAAACCAACCGTAATGCAGAAGAAGCAGAATCAATTCAAGATAAACAGAAAGGAAAAGATATAAAGGTGAATTCCGAACAATGTCTCACGGGCCACACATTTCGCCCAACAGGTGGTGTGCATCGCCAATTGCCGTGTTCACGCGGCCACCTAGCCATGCCTTGGCACACCCACCATACCTTGGCTAGCTGCGACCACCCTTGCATAGTTGTGCTACCACGCGCAGACGCCGGGCCGCGCCATGGCAGAGGCGGCAACCGGCAAGTCGGAGGCTGGTCGCCCCTGGCTTGCTCCATCTCTCCAGGAGCATCCATAATCCATTAGCTTGTAACCGAGCAAGTAGAGCAGAACGTTTTCTCCCCATTTTCTGAAACCGCAATGAAATATCGTTTGTGAATGAAACCAAACAAGCACTGCTTGTTCCGGCAAATACACTGGATCTGAGAAAATAGGGTTGTGTGGTGGATACAGTACAATACAAACAACCGAATATGGAGAACAAACCGTGCAGGTGCAGCTCAGCAGATTGCTTCATGGCGTGAGGCAGCAAAGGAAGCTCTCACAGGCTGCCTGCTTGAGTACACAGGCAGGATCGAAATAGTTAGACAGAAAACTAACCAGTGCATCTCTTCGTGGCAAAGCAGAGGCCACTCGACAAAATCAACTTCAAAGGCTGCGATGGATTGGTTGACGTCATACAACATCAAGATCTTGATCTACCTCTTCATCCATGCAGATGCAGGTCTTTCATCTTGACCGACAGGCTGATCATGGGCTTCCGCTTAACCCTGCAATTAATAGGCAAGCAGTAATTAAAATTCACGTAGAAATTATCGCTTATTTTGTTATGATTAGTTTTATCGTTAAAGATAGTTTGAACATGAGATATTTTGTTAAAGATAGTTTGAACAAAGAAAGGAAATTAGGACTATATGTTACAGGAATTAGTTAAAAAGAAAAGAAGAACGGGATGCATCCTCAATTCGCGGGCCGGTGGCAATTACCCCGTAGAAAAGGTCCCATCCTTCAATATCATGATTGGGTCAACTTTCAGCAGCGAATTCCCCATACAGATAGAGGCGCCTATCAAAAAGATAGTCACCTACTTTAATGCCTGCTTTTTACTACACTCCTTGCTTCTGGGGACATTGATATGAAGCGGTGGAATTCAAATCCCTTCGGACCCAGGATAATCTGACTTATACCGAGTATCCAGTCAAAATTTTGGATACACTAGAGAGAATTACTCGGAGTAAGAGGATACGAATGTGTAAGGTTCAGTGGAGTCATCATGCAGAGGATGAGGCTACTTGGGAAAGAGAAGATGAGTTACAGGCAGAATTCTCTCAGCTCTTTGCTAGCCCAGCCGAATCTCGAGGACAACATTCCTTTTAAGGGGGGTAGGTTTGTAACACCCGTATTTTCAAATTAGGAGCCTAAATAAATTTAATTAGGTTTTCTGTAGGTTCGATAAGGTAGTGCTCACTTCGGTCAACTCTCCATTATCTTTCTTTGGTTGAGTGGAAAGTACGGTACTAGTTCAGTGATAGTGACTGTAGCAAATGGTAAAAAAATGATAGTTGGTTTCGATCCCTCCGGTGATGCCAGAAGTTGTTTTGATATATGATTTTATCCGGTTCCTAGCAGTATAGCTAAGAGTAAGCTATGTCGGAAGCTGCTAAGTGGAAGAAGTCCATAGGCGGTCATCACCAAGACCTAACGAGAGATCTCCCTTTCTTCTTTTCCTTGTGCAAGTCAACCTCCGACCACTACATAGGAGCGACAGAAAAGAAAGCCAAGCCATCAAAAGGAAAGGTGGACTGCTGAGGAGTTTATTCGTAGGGGATACTATGGAGGTCATGCTGATGTCATCATTCTGGGAAAAAAGGGGGGGCCCTAGATGCGCTAGCAATCGGCACATTAGGGGAGTACTTGCCCGGGTACAGTTGACCTAGTATCATACAGACTTATTATCAGTGCTCCAAGCCCCATGTGTTCTAGGGCTAAGACTACGTTGGTGCTACGGAGCCCGAAAAGGGGTTGTAGATACTGCTGTATGGCATAGAATTCCTAAACCCCCTCTCTCGAACTGGGCTTTTAACCTAAAGGTCGCAGGTTCAAGTCCTGCTATACCCAAAAAAACCACTCTTGTATACACACACACACACACACACACAAACACGGATGATTCAATGTTGCAAAAAAAGTCAACCGCGACAAATATTTAAATTCGGAGGGAGTAGAAAAAAAGGGCCCATGACTCACCTCAATCAATCCACACATCAGGGATGTGGGAAATGAGGTGCCAGTCCTTCCCCTTTCCTTCCTCGGAGCGCCTCGCCAGATCAGGGCACTTCTTGATCACCAATTTCTTCAGAGTGGTGAGGCATTTTATACCCTATGGCAAGGATTTTATTCCCTGACAGTCAATGATCTCCAATTTCTTCAGAGCGGTGAAGCCTTTTATGCCCTCTGGCAAGGATACGATTCCTCCTAACCTAGAGATGCATAGCTTTTCAAGGGAGGCCAGGCTTTCCATCCCCTGCGGAAAGGATGTGATGCGTGGGCAGCTGTCGATGTAGAGCTCTTTAGGAGACGTGAGCCGGCACATGGATTCGGGAAAGCAAGCCAGCCCATCCAACCCAGAAATGTGGAGTTTGCATAGAGCACAGAGATCTCCCAGCCATTTAGGCAGCTCATGAAGTGCATGACATGCATGAATCCTGAGATCCTCAAGTGATGTGATATGCTGATGCTGTAGCGATTGGGGAAGGCTCTTTATTTTGGGCAGCCATTCAACATGTAGAGTTCGAAGAGAACAGAGCTCGCCCAAGCATTCCGGCAACTGCTTAAGTCCATCGCACGTTCCTATCCGTAGCACCTGGAGGGATGTGAGTTGCCCCATTGCTTGAGGAAGGCTACTAAGGCGACAGCAGTTCAGAATGTTTAGCTCTTGTAGATATCGAAGCTCCCCTAGTGCATTATCCATGAGAAAAGTCTTCAATAATTCCCATGCTGTCATGTGTTGCACCACCTCCCACTCACGTCCGGTGTTTTGTAGGTGGCTATGATAGAAGAATGAATTGGACCTCTCGAAATTGAATTGGCAGTGGTAATTAGATTCTGTGGTCCACTTCCCAGCACACTCAGACAACTTCCAATGCTTCAGGTGACAAGACAAAGGTAGGAATGTCTTGATCTTCAATGTAAGACAATTTGATATATTCAGACATGTCAAGCAATTACCAACTCGGACCTGTCTCGAGTGAGGTGCACAATTGCTGCAGTTTCCTCCCTCTTCTCCATCAGACATGGTCCTCTCTGCTACCAACCACACTTCTTCCAATCTAGGTAGATCATCCATTAATAACTTCACCAGTGAAGGAAATGGGCCACAGCTTATGCTCTCAAGAGAAGGCATCTTGTGCAGCTCAAGCTCCTCCAGACAAGGAAGTTCCACAAGCCCTTGTAGATGCTTCAATCCTTGGAAATCAGATAGCTTCATCGCCCTCAAAAATTGGAAGCAAGCTTGCCCCTTTACTTGAGTACCAACAACCTGATTATGCATCCACCATGCATATTTCTCGCCTGAGTACCCACAAATTTCTAGCTCTTTAATCCCAGCTGGCGGTTCTAGGCCATCAAGTACAGCCTCCTCCAACATAGTGTCCACCTTTTCATTAAAGAAAAACTCAGTGTTCACCTCACCTTTCTGATGCATCTTCCATTCTAGCTTCAACCTCTGTAAATTTGTCTTCTCTTTCAAGCATGCCTTATGTGCATCATCTTTCTCCAACACATGTGAAATACCTCTGATAATTAGACCTTCACTATTCCTACCTACATTTGCGAGCTCTGATATTCCAGCAAACTTTTCACCGTTACCACAACAAATAAGGGCAACTTTTGTAGTTGACTGCTGAATTGTCCAATGCCTACAGGCATCCCTCTCAATTCTTCACAATCTTTCAGGTTCAAAACTTGAAGCCTCTCAAACTTGACAATGCCATCAGGCAGCTCTACCAGCTTCCTACAGCCTTCGAGGTTCAAAACTTAAAGCTTCTCCAACTTGCTAGTGCCTTCAGGTAGATTTACCAGTTCCCCACAATTTTCCAAGTTCAAAACATGAAGCTTCTCCAAGTTGTTAATGTCTTTAGGTAGCTCTACCAGCTGCACACAATATTCTAGGTTCAAAACTTGAAGCTTATCCAAATTTCCGATGCCTTTGGGCAACTCTACCAGCCTATAACAATTACGTAGACTCAAACATTGTAGATTTCTCAATTTTGTTATAACTACAGGTAGCTCCTTAATCTTGGTATGATCTAGTTTAAGAACTCTTAGCTTTTTATTTCTACCAATAGAATTTGGCAAGGCTGCAAGCTCCATGTACTGGCAAAGATAAATGCTTGAAAGCATATTACAGTCACCAATTGAATCTGGTAAAAACTTTAGCTTCATACACCATGATAGGTTCAGTGTTCTTAACTTTTGCAGCTTACCAATAGATTTGGGCAACTCGAGAAGGCTACTACATTCTAGATGCAGAGCTTGCAGGCTCCAAATATCTGACATAGTTTCAGGGAGTGATTCACATTGCAATCTTGACATCTCAAGATATTTCAAATGTTTTGTCTGAAATATGGCAGTGAGCATTGTTGTCGATAGATTATTGTTTGCAATGATACTGCACAAGTGCTTTGCATTCTTGGCCTTGTTGAATATTATATCATCACAATCACCACCATCAACATATATAGCACGTGCATTCTTGAAAAACATTCTAGGCAAAGGTTTTTTTGGCTGTTGAACTAAGGAAAAGTATTTGTGGTATTTTGTGGAACTGGTTGCATCCTTTGGCACATTAGTTGAAATTTGCTCATCCAAGATGAACTGGGCAAGATCATGAAGCAAATCATGCATCTCGTAACACACTCTCCCAAAATATTCCTTCACATCCTGGAGAAAAGAAACTTGCACAAGTGAATTGAAGCACTCGTCGCCAACATCCTCCAAGCAATTGTAACCATGAGTCAAACTAATCACATTGTGAGCAATCCATTGGTCAACCAATTGTTGTTTATCGAGCGGAAGGCCTTTAGGAAACAATGAACATATTGTGAAGCACCGTTTCAGATGGGATGGTAAATGGGAATAGCTCAACATCAAGCTTGCTAATACTCTATGCTCTTTATCCTCAGCATCTAGTAGATTACTGTCTCTCACGGCCTTCCATTGTTCTATACGTGTCTTGCCACGAAGGACATTTGCAAGAACTTTAATTGCAAGTGGCACCCCACCACATTTATTCACAATCTCTCTCCCAACTTCCAATAATTCAGAGTCCAAACCTTTTATGTCCTCACCAATGATCTGAGTGAACACTGTCCAGGTATCATCCTTAGACAAGGACGACAACTTCGACAGATCTGTTGATTCCACTGCTTCTGCAACATTTCTGTTGCGACTTGTCAACAAAATACTACTTCCAGGTGCTCCTCTCTTTATATATAACATAAAATCTTCCCATTGACTTCGGTCCACAGTCCAGACATCATCTAATACAAGCAAATACCTCTTTCCAGTCAATGTATCTGCTATAGTTTGAATTATGTTCTGTATGGAATGATGTTCAGATTTTTGATAAGTAATGGCTTCAAACATCTTCATCATAAGCTGTTGGACATCAAATTCTTGGGGCACATGAACCCATATTCTTACTTCAAAATGATCCTTTACGGTGTTACCATCACCGAAAACTAGGTTAGACAAGGCAGTTTTCCCAGAGCCACCAAGCCCAATTATGGAGACTATCTTGATTATCTGTTGGTTATTTTTGTCCACCAGTTTAGATATTATTTCCTGCTTTTCTCGCTCTCTTCCACATATTATTGATGCCACAGCAACATTTGGCACTGTTGGAGTTGCCTTGGCAGTCCTGTTCATGTGTGGAACAGGATGACCTTCCGGCAAACTGTTTACTATTGCACTGAAGTCAGTTCTTTGCTTCACTATTGCATCAAATCTATTCTTTATAGCCTTGATCTTGAGGGCAGCCTTGAATTGAAACATATATGATTTTGGTTTTGTGCAGAGACATTTTGACACAATATTGTTGGCAACTTCAGCTTCATGCTTCTCAGCCTCTAGATGGAACTCATCAACAATATCATCAACGTCGTATGCGACGTGTTTCAATTTTCTGATGAAAAATTGATCATTATCCGTTGTTTTACATCCTGCTTTTTCTAGCCAGGAGCTGATATCCTCAAATCGACCCTTGAGATCCTGGAGATCCATTGTCACACCCACTATAGAGCTGTACTGCTTCAACATCGATGGAGCTAACTTGTTTGCCAAAATTTTCAAAATTGCAGACACAGCAGCACCTTTGATACTGGCCATCATTTATTTTGAAAGTGTCTCCTTTCCCAAAAATCTTGCAGACCAAATTGAACATGAGCTGCTACTTTCGAAACAAAAAAAATGATCTGCAAAAACTAGCTGTACTCTCAATAAATTATGGGTTATGCATGTTCCAAACTAACTGAATCCTATGGCGCTTTTTTCATGCATGATTGTTTCTTTGTTATTTTGCTAACATGATGTATGACTGGCACCATCTGATACACCTATATGAAACAGTAGTTGATGACATTGATGTCTGACCTGGGAAAACAGGTAGACTGCTAGCCTGAAGCTGAGCTCTTTAGCCTTTTAGTCTTTGAGCTGCACAATTGTGGCCGCAAACAGTCTCGTCTAGCCTTCTTGTTCCTGTTATCACATGAAACAAGAAGCATTATATATACGAGGGGATTTCGTACTTTGGAGCATGTAAAAGAGAAAGGTAACAGTGTTTAAGATTAACGTACCATAGCCTCGATTCACAAAGGAGCAGATGAGGATCTCGAACAGATGTCTGATTAGTTCCTCAACATGAACATACCATAGCCTCTAGCTCGGACGAATCAACTCTAATTACTCTTATTTCCTACTTGTGATGTGTGACTTCTGAGTTCCTGGATTTAGTACCTAACAATAGGCAGGATAATAATACATTTTTATTTACTGAAAACAGTTGCACTGAAAGCAGAAAGTGTGGATGTTGATGGTAATTGATGAACTTAACAGGAGTATGGATCGAGCAAGAAAAAACAAAACAAAGGACTTGAGTAGTCTTTGGTTAGAACAAAACATATACTAGGATAGTAAGCTAGTTGCACGAGAGTAATTACTTTTTTAGTTACCCTCTGTCATGTAACTAACTAAGCCGGATTGCACTCGTCTTACTGGTCCGAGCTAAGTCGCAACATGCTTAATAATCATAGTTGTAACCAGGGTATTGAAGCGGTTGCAATTGTGGTGTCAGGCCAATTGCAACTCAGCATATTCTCTAGTTGTAACTGGAATCGCTTTATTGGTCCTAGTTGCAACCGATTTAAAGATCCTAGTTGTAATTACGGCGGCAGTGAAGCGGTTGCAGTCACGCACGGGATCTGGCTAATTGCGACTGAGTATATTCCTTAGTTGTAATTGCAATCGCCTCGTCGGTCCTAGATGCAACGGTTTTAATGATCCTAGTTGTAACTGGGACATTGAAATGGTTTGTAGTTGTGGATGAGAACAACTGCAACTGAGCATCTTACTATTACTAATTGGAGATGAAAAGCATGCACGGCTTATGAAGCGCTCTAGAAAAAAAGAAAAAAGTCTAGAAAATCCCACAATAATCAGAAACATCTCGCCTTCTATTTATATCCATGATTATTAGTAGCCATTGGTGACCCATCTCCCACCGCAATCAATCCATGCATCGATTCCTCATAGAGGATCATTTAAATTCTCTTTATTTATTTTACCTTATTATTAACACACCTCCCACCACAGTCAATCCATGCATCGATTCCTCACCGAGGAACATTTATTTTTTTATTTTATTTTTACGTATTGTTAACCCACCTCCCACCGCAATCAATTTGTGCATCGATTCCTTTTGGAGGATCATTTATTTTTTTATTTTTTCTTATTATTAACCTATGTCCCACTTTATTCAACCTATAAATCCATACTTTCTGGAGGACCATTAAAAATCTTTTTTCTATTTCTTCTTATTATTAACTTTCAATCAATCCATGCATCGATACATCTTGGAGGACCATTTAAAGTTTTACTTTTTCGTTGTGGTACAACATCTAGCTAGTAATATTAAAATAATTAGTGAAAATACTCAATATACTCTTATATATGTACTGTCTTTGGATCTTAAGAAAACCCAAGCATGTGTTTAACGTCTATATATATTTTAATCGAACCAAGCAACATAGGTGTACGTTTACAACGTACGAAATTCAAGTTTTTTAAACGTATGTTTTTATAAGCACATGTATTCTGAAGGCCAAGTACGGGTGGTCTGACTCTAGCTTCAACGATCTGATGAAACTCTTATCCTGGTTGCTTTCGAAGCCTAACTTTGTGCCTGAGAACACGTACCAGGCAAAGAAGATCATTAGCCCATTGACAATGGGAATTGAGAGAATACACGCATGCCCGAACTACTGCATACTATATCGAGGGGAAACATTTGGGAAACTAGAGAAATGTCCACCATGTGGCACTAGCCGTTACAAGCAGAATGACATTTACAAGGACGACGATCAAGCATCCTCAAAATGGAAGAAGAGGAAGAAAAAGGGTGTGCCTGAACCTTCCAAAGAAGATACATGCTTAGGCATAGACGAGAACAAGAGGAGATTCCCCAAATTGGTATGTGGTATCTCAATCCAATCGACCGCTTAAGGTGTATGTTTGCAAACCCTCGAGAAGGAAAGCTGATGTGTTGGTGGCATGAAGAGCGGATTCAGGACGAGGGTAAGCTTTCACACCCGGCCGATGGCACACAGTTGAAAAGGTTTGATGAGATGTACCCCGAGTTTGCGAAGGACCCAAGGAATGTGAGGTTTGCACTAAGGACACAAGGAATGAATCCTTTTGGGGAAAGAAACAGCATACACAACACATGGGCAGTTATATTGACCATATACAACCTACCGACCTGGCTTTGCCAGAAGAGGAAGTACATAATGTTGTGTATTCTGATACAAGGGCCGAAACAACCGGGCATTGATATAGATTTCTTCCTTGAGCCATGGATGGCTGATATGGTGAAGCTTTGGAATGAGGGTGTGCGAATGTGGGATGAGTATGCTAAGGACCACTTCACATGCAATGGAATTATAATTGTTACCATCAATGACTACCCTGCATTGTTCTCGATCTCTGGACAGATCAAAGGAAAGACGGGATGTTTAGTATGGCTGGATGGCACGATGTTTGTGTACCTGGATGGTTCAAAAAAATTTGTGTATCTGAAGTACTGCCGGTTCCTTGTTGAAAGGCACAAATACCACAGGAAGGCATTCTACGCCCTCTTTGATGGTAAGGCAGAGTCAGGTTCAATACCAATAAGAAGACACAACAGCAAATATGTTTTTGATATGGTAAGGAAGATTAACATCAGCTATGGCAAGAAGATCAAGATAACTAAAACCCCTGTAGAGGGCGTGCCTTTCAAGAAGATGTCAATGTTCTTTAAGTATTTGCCATGATGGAAGGACTTGGAGGTTCCACATGCCGTCGATGCTATGCACATAAAGAAGAACGTGTTCGATAGCACTATCTGTTTGTTGATGGCTGTAAAAGGCAAGACAAAGGATGGCTTGAGGTCACGTTGGGACCTGGTAAACATGGGAATAAGAAGTGACCTCCACCTCGTGGAACATGCGAATGGGAAAATTATGCTGCCAACCGGGCTGTCATCTAAAATAAAGATGCTAGTATCCATGAAAGATTTATCGCTAAGCGGATACAACCCTCACAATTGTCACATGATGCTAATGATATTCCTCGTGGTTGCTATAAGGGTTGCCAGGCCTGCATTTGTGCGTATGGTATTAACTCAGATGGTCTACTTCTTCAGCAAAATCTCGCAAAAGGAAATTCGTTTAGATGAATTGGATTCACTGCAACAGTTCTGCACGGAGACTATGGCCTAGCTAGAGATGTGTTTTCCTCCATCACTTTTCAACATAATGCCACACCTCATGGTACATATGGTCGACCAGATCCATGCACTTGGTCCTACCTACTTACATGAAATGTGGGCATACAAGCGTTTCATGGCAACTCTAAACCGCTATGTTCTCAATTGTGCTTGTCCTGAGGGGTTCATGATAGAGGCTTACTGCACCGAAGTGATTGTAGAATGCTATCAGGATTACTTGGTGGACAAGAAAGGTATTGGCGTGATTGCATCTCATCACACGGGAAAGTTAGAAGGGAAAGGAACGAGGGGGAGGAAAACATTCGTTGATAGGGCATACCATCAAGTGGCAAGCGCTCATTTCAATGTCCTACACCAGTTGGAGATTATGTCTCCGTTCATCGAGCAGCACTTTAATATTGTTCGCGCAGAAAGCAACGGCCGATCAAAGGCTTGGTTCATGAAGGAGCACAAACAACGATTCACCACCTGGCTCATGGACCAAAACAAAGAGGAGGGAACAACTGTTGAGGGAATCACATTGAAACGGCTGGCTTTGGGTCCTTTTGCACAGGTCAGGACATGGCAGTCATACGATATTAATGGGTATACATTCTACACATCTACTAAGGATAAGAAAAGTGTCTGCCAAAACAGTGGAGTTTGGATAGACGCCATCGATGATACGACGGGAAACAAGGTCATATTTTGGCCTTATAGAGGACATATGGGAGCTTGACTATGGAAGGACCATATAGATTCCTGTGTTTAGGTGCCAATGGGTCAAACACCCACAAGGTGTAGAGGTGGACAACTACGGCCTGATGATTTTTGACCTGGCCAAGGTTGGCTACAAAGATGACCCTTGGGTACTCGCCAAACGAGTTGCACAGGTTGTATATGTCGTCGACCCAAGCCAGAAGAATGAGAAGCACATAGTTGCCTCGGACAAATAGACTATTATCGGGGTTGATGGTGTGAACGTTGTGGAGGCCTTCAATGACTATGATGACATGTAGGTCTTCACAGATCTACCAACCAAGATCAAGATTGTAGAAGCAAGCATAAAGGATGTTAAACCATGGTCACGGCTCGATGGAGAGCCAAGATTTGTAACCGCCTAATGCACTATTGTTATTTAATTTCACATTGTAACCTTTGCACGTCAAATATTTTGAGTTTGATCAAAATTTGTCTTCTGTTTTTCAAAAACAAGTAAATATTAAAGGAGTAAATATAAAAAAAGGATATAACAAGTAAATCTAAGATAATTATGTATAAAAGAAGTAAATAAAAGACAATATAAAACAAGAAAATATGAAAAGGAGTAAATATAAAATAAGGGATATAACAAGTAAATATAAGATAATTCTGTATAAAAGAAGTAAATAAAAGATTATATAAAACAAGAAAATATGAATAAGTAAATTATAAATTATAAATAAGTTAGCAGAAGCAGTTGACGCTATCCACCGCGGCTGCTAAGTGACTTAGCAGCAGCGGTTGGAAAGTCCACCGCTGCTGTTAACTGTGGGCGGCCGGCCCCACTCCACTTATCAGCAGTGGTGGACAATTTATCCACCGCTGTGGATTACGTTCACCGATTCTGATAGTGTCCCAGATTTTTTTCAACATCGATTTCAGTTTTTAAACTGTGTTCTTGTGACCCTCCACCGAAAGTTGTTTTGGTTTTTTGCTCGTCTTGGGCCTATAAGTACCCTCCAGTGCCCCCCACCTCTTGCCAAGCTACATCAGTAGAAACAATGCCTCACATATTCTTCTCCTCCTTCCTTGCCTTTCTGCTTATTGGGATAGGTTGCATGTAATGCAAACTCCAAGTTGTGGAAAAATCCTAATCTCTCGCCGGATGCAACTATTCCGGTGGGAGTTCCAGGTTGTGGAAAAATCCTAATGAATTTATTCCATAACCAGTTGCCTTGCAGCTGCCCTACCCTCCTTTATAGAACCTGCAGGTGGTGTACATCTCAGTTAATATGAGTCCTACCCACCGGCGGAGAAAATACTCGCTGAGGTGTACACCACCTGCAAGTTCTACAAAGACGGTTGCAAATCCATCAAGTTAGTGGATAAATTGTGTGTACGTTGACATTTTTTTATCATTGTGGAGAAAATGCTTGCTGAGATGTAAGCTGTTAGCTTTTATGTATCATTATTTCAGTTTTTATGTTTTATTATTTCTTGTTGTGTTCAGCTCACATTGAGATGACTATAACATGAGTGCATGGCAAATGTGTTCTTGTTGTTTAAGGTATGATATTGCAAGAATATATAAAAGTAGAGGGGTAAATAGAAGAACTAAATATAAAAGAAATAAACAGAAGTAAAGGAGTAAATAGAAGAATTAAATATAGAAGAAATGTATTCTTGATGCAGGTTGGAGAAATGTATTATAGAATAAATATAATAAGTATAAGGCACTTAACAGCAGCGGTTGGAAAAATTCACCGCTGCTGGTAAGTGAGGGTGGCCGGACCCACTCCATTAGCAGTAGTGGTGGACATTTACTACCGCTGCTGCTACGAGACTTAGCAGCAGCGGTTGGAAAGGTGCACCGCTGCTGCTAACTGTGGGCGGCCGGCCCCACTCCAGTTAGCAGCAGCGGTTGACCCTATCTACCGCTGCTGCTAACATATATTAGCAGCTGGTGGATAGAGTCAACCGCTGCTGCTAAGTGGAGTGAGCCCCTGCTAATTAGAGCAGGTGTTCATCTCTTCCTTGTTCATCTCTCTCATCTCTTCCTTGTAGCGGTCATGCTTTTTATATTTATCTAAGTCCTTAGCGAACCCCTCCTTCCAGTTCAGCTTGGAGGAGATGCCTCGGACACGGCCACAATGCTCCTTTGTACCTAAGGCTACGGTCAGAGAGTCTTTCTCTCTGTCAGGCACGAATTTTCCTGCCTTCTGTGCCTCTGCAAACCTTTTAATGTTGCCCACGACTTCTCTTGTCTTGGGCTTGGCAAAACTTTTGGTCCCCGTGGCATCCTTTACTTCCCAGACCTTGACCCAGTTTAAGCAACGCTCGTCCAGGCCCTCATATGGGTCGGGTTCCCCTCTGGTGATCGCGTCCTCCCTCTCTTTCTTCGACTTCTCCACTTGTGCCTGGTACCCACCCGGGCCTAGACGATGGAGCTAACTTGTTTGCCAAAATTTTCAAAGTTGCAGACATAGCAGCACCTTCGATACTGGCCATCATTTATTTTGAAAGTGTCTCCTTGCCCAAAAATCCTGCAGACCAAATTGAACATGAGCTGGTACTTTTGAAACAAAAAAATGATCTGCAAAAACTAGCTGTACTCTCAATAAATTATGGGTTATGCATGTTCCAAACTAACTGAATCCTATGGCGCTTATATACGAGGGGACTTCGTACTTTGGAGCATGTAAAAGAGAAAGGTAATAGTGTTTAAGATTAACGTACCATAGCCTCAGATTCACAAAGGAGCAGATGAGGATCTCGAACAGATGGCTGATTAGTTCCTCAAGATGAACATACCATAGCCTCTAGCTCGGACGAATCAACTCTAATTACGTTTATTTCCTACTTGTGATGTGTGACTTCTGAGTTCCTGGATTCAGTACCTAACAATAGGCAGGATAATAATATATTTTTATTTGCTGAAAATAGTTGCACTGAAAGCAGAAAGTGTGGATGTTGATGGTAATTGACGAACTTAATAGGAGTATGGATCGAGCAAGAAAAAACAAAATAAAGGACTTAAGTAGTCTTTGGTTAGAACAAAACATATACTAGGATAGTAAGCTAGTTGCACGAGAGTAATTACTTTTTTAGTTACCCTCTGTCATATAACTAACTAAGCCGGATTGCACTCGTCTTACTGGTCCTAGCTAAGTCGCAACAGGCTTAATAATCATAGTTGTAACCAGGGTATTGAAGCAGTTGCAATTGTGGTGTCAGGCCAATTGCAACTCAGCATATTCTCTAGTTGTAACTGGAATTGCTTTATTGGTCCTAGTTGCAACCGATTTAAAGATCCTAGTTGTAATTACGGCGGCAGTGAAGCGGTTGCAGTCACGCACGGGATCTGGCCAATTGCGACTGAGTATATTCCTTTGTTGTAATTGCAATCGCCTCGTCGGTCCTAGATGCAACGGTTTTAATGATCCTAGTTGTAACTGGGACATTGAAATGGTTTGTAGTTGTGGATGAGAACAACTGCAACTGAGCATCTTACTATTACTAATTGGAGATGAAAAGCATGCACAGCTTATGAAGCGCTCTAGAAAAAAAGAAAAAAGTCTAGAAAATCCTACAATAATCAGAAACATCTCGCCTTCTATTTATATCCATGATTATTAGTAGCCATTGGTGACCCATCTCCCACCGCAATCAATCCATGCATCGATTCCTCATAAAGGATCATTTAAATTCTCTTTATTTATTTTTCCTTATTATTAACACACCTCCCACCACAGTCAATCCATGCATCGATTCCTCACAGAGGAACATTTAATTTTTTATTTTATTTTCACGTATTGTTAACCCACCTCCCACCACAATCAATTTATGCATCGATTCCTTTTGGAGGATCATTTTTTTTATTTTTTCTTATTATTAACCTATGTCCCACTTTATTCAACCTTTAAATCCATACTTTTTGGAGGACCATTAAAAATCTTTTTTCTATTTCTTCTTATTATTAACTTTCAATCAATCCATGCATCGATACATCTTGGAGGACCATTTAAAGTTTTACTTTTTCGTTGTGGTACAACATCTAGCCAGTAATATTAAAATAATTAGTGAAAATACTCAATAAACATAATACATAAAATACTTAGAAGGAACGAAAAACACAACAAATAAATATTATACATACAATTTTATTAAATATAATAGATAGCCAAACATTGAATCAAATCTTAGTTGTAGTTTATAGTTTTAGACCGACAGAGTAAGTATTAAATATTTTAAAAAACATATATCTATAGAAATAATTATTGCATTCATTCTATTTTTAAACAAATTCAGGTATAACCCTATAAAATAGAACTTAAAGAAGCACACTAAATTTATATATTCAAATTATCTATATTATAAGAGATGATTTAGGGTAACCCCTTTAATTGTATTTGAATTACCCACTTACATTATGAAATATTATTTAAAATAACCCTAAAAATTACATGTAATTTTTCACACATGTTTAATTTCTTTAATATAATCTTATAAAGTTAAATAGAAAACCATATTATATATTATAGTAAATAATCTACACACCCAATATATTCATATAAATTAGACATCTATGTCATTTTAAAATTAAAAAACTACATCTACAATTACCAGTATTAGCTATTATTAGAAAATAGATAAATAGAAAGTAACTAAATTAACAAAAGTTTAAAAGGAAATTTAGATTCGTACATCACCACATCAGGGATAAAAAAGTAGATGACATATTTAAACATAGATTTCAAGGTACTCCCTATGTTCCCTGATAATTTATGTTTTAGAAATTCTCATACAGTTTAATTTAGTAAGGTTGAGTTAAGGCACATGTGTCCCCTTATTGACGTGTTACCTATGTTGATCACTTTCCTTATGTTATTAATCTCCTAACTTTTAGTTCCTCTGGACAAATTTTAAATCGTAAAATAATATGTTAAGGACACATTTTGAAGAGTGAAACTATCAACGTAGATGATAAAAGTTATATAATTAATTATTAGTTTATCGCAATCAATATAGAATACAAACTAAGAAAGCATTATTACAGTTAGAAAATGTGAGCGCGTGGACAGATGACAGAGAAAGAAAAAAACAAATATAAGTATTTTTATTAGTTGTATGTATTAAATTTATCCACAACCACCTAATTAATGTTTATATTTGCTATAGTTCTAGCCCGTGGAGGAGCACGGGTTAGTGGACTAGTATTGCCTAATTTTAAGTGAGTTACTTGCAACTATATGCACTGAAGAAATATAGACTAGTTGTAGCTAGCGAACATGGGTCACACGATTTTCTGCCTATCTTTTTATGGCTGCAATAGGAGATTAAAAACTTGGCAAGTCTGTTTGTTTAGCTTGTACGCAAAACGTAATTATTGCTACAGGCTGCCATGCAATAAGCACATGAGACTGATAAACGCATGCTGCGTGCATCGCGCTTTGTGTTGCAGAGACAGACGTGCGTCCATGGGGATGGACGCTGGTCGGTTGGTGTTTTGCAGAGATGCGTGGTCAGCGGCAACAGAATCAGATGCGTGTACGCGCATTTTCTCATGCATATGTACATATGTATGTATGAGGAGATTTAGGACTTTTGAGCATGTCAAATAGAAAAGTAATGGTGTTTAAGATTAACATACCGTAGCTTCAACTCACAAAGCAATTGAATAGGATCTTGTGCTGTAATTATGATTTATGCCTTTTGAGCTTTCAGCCTTCGGTAGATGAGAATTGGGAGAACGATGTGGTCGATTAGTCCCTGAAGATAAATAGCCTCTAGCTTAGAAGAACCAAGCGTTATCACGTAGGTTTCCTACTTGTGATGTATGACTTGTGAGTATCCTGCCTTCAGTACCTGACAATAGCCACCAGATCAATAATCATCAGTGTTTGTTTGCTGAAAACAGTTGCATTCAGAGCAGAAGGTGTCGATGTTGATTGTAAATCGATGAACCTCAATGGAGTATGGAGCAAGAAAAACTAAACAGAGGACTTGAGCTGTCCTTGGTTAGAACAGAAGATGTACCAGTTGAGCTCAGATCTATTCGTCCTCTCCTCTGGCTACGTATTGTACTTATGATATATGACTTTTGAGTTTCCTGCCCCTAGTACTTGATAATGGGCAGAACAATCACCAGTTTTGTTTGCTCAAAACAGTTGCAGCGAAAGCAGAATGTGTATATTCATTGATCGTGGGAGAAGAAATCGACCAACTTTGCTGGAGAAAGAAAAAATGAACAGAGGACTTGAGATGTCATTGATTAAAACAGATAAAACATGTACCAGGAGCTCAGATCTGCTGCTTCTGGCTGTGCCACCTGCAATCGCCAGACGTATTCCTCCTTTCTTCCCCCTATGCTCTGTATCACTGTGCGCAAATCTGAGCTTTTGAGGCAGAAGGCCGGGGAACTTTGGTGGTGGCTCTACTAGCTATGACGCTTCCTTTATCAAGGTGAACTACTATGCTTTTAGGATTGCTGCGTTAGGTGAGCATTCGTCAGGTCAATTCAAAAGGTCTCCTTGCACTTGACACTGGTTGGTGGTTTGCCTCAACATCACCCCTGCAAACCGCGCTGGCCTGCATGTATCGAATGATCAGATCGCCTGCCCTCGTCCTCTTGCCTCCCACCCTGTCGGCCGTGCAGGCTGGCCAGTGGCGACATCATTCTATATCATTGCTGTAGACCGGATGATGCGTTCGATTCACGCGGTGCAGAGATGATCGCCGCGTGTGTGGCGGTCGTCCTTGCCTCACAAACAAATCGACCACGCTAGAGCAGAGCGTCCCACATTCCTTCGCCGCTCTCCCTCCCGCTCCCACTTTCTCTGCTCCCGCACACACTACGGCATCGCCCCACTTTTTACAGCAGAGGCGGCTTAAAAATGGAGCTGCCTCTGCAGTGCTTTCAGTGGGCCCAAGGGCATGAGCCGCTGCTAGTAAGGGAACAGCAGAGGCGGTGCTTGCCGTGGGCCGCCTCCGCAAATAGCAGAGGTGGTCCATGCGGTCGACCGCCTCTGTTATTTTATTTATCAGAGGCGGCGTGCAGCACGGACCGCCTCTGCTGTATGCGGAGGCGGCCCGTCCCCTGGACCACCTCTGCTATTTATTTGTCAGAGGGGGCCTAAGTTATGGACCGCCTCTGCTATTTATTTATCAGAGGCGGCCTACGTTTTGGACTACCTCTGCTAATCCAAGCGTATATAAGACACTTTCTTTCTCCTCGCGACATTTGGAGGAGCTTGGAGCCTAACAATGGCTTCCAAGAATTGAAAAGGAGAGGGGGAGGTTTTCATTTTTATTTCTTTGAAGATCCAAACTTATTGAGGTAAGGCTGCACTATCCCTTTGTTAGATTTAAGTATCATGAAGGAAAAGTTGGTGAATCTACTTATATTACTCTCATTTATGATGCTCTGTCTCTCATTTATGGCTCTCTGAAGGACCGAAAAGGCCCACATAGCTAAGGATAGCTACTAGACTAGGACCAAACATGAAAAAGCCCTCGTGAAAACGCCTATTGAAAAAGGTGCACGAAGAGGGCAAGCTTGCCTCGGCAGCACACGCCGGACGGTCCGCCGATGAACGCCGGATGGTCCGCCGATGCACGTCAGATGAGAGGAACTGAGAGCACTCCACACGAAAAGACATAGGCCAGCACATGCCAGATGGTCCGCCGTGTCACACCGGACGTTCTGCCGTGACATGCCGGACGACAAGGACAGAGGAGCACTTGCGCGATAGGGTCCCAAAAGAAATGGACAAAGGCCAGCCAAAAGGCATAAGAAAAATCCCCAAAAATTACCACAGCAACTCCAGAGGATTGGGAACCAGCTCAGAAAAACTCAGCTCAAAAGGAGCAAGTTTGCTACGCAGGACGGTCCGGCGTTTGACAGCAGACACAGCTCCAAAAGGAAGAGCAAAACCCTAATCAAATGTGCTCCAAAAATTCTGTAAAAATTACTGGAGCTACTAAAAGGCCTCAGAAGTGTTGTCCTAAAAATTCAGCTTATTTGGATAATATTTTTGGATCATGAACTGAAAAAGACAAGCACGCCGGACAGCAAGCGACGGACGGTCCGGTGTCTCTGTCAGCCTGACACCACTCACAAAACAATTCTCAAAACCCAGCCCAATGAGCTCCAAAAATTATGAAATTTTATCTGGAGAATCACAGTGATCATAAATAACATCTCCACGAAGTTTCAGCTCAATTGGAAGAGTTTTGGTACGCCAGACTGTCCGGTGTTTGAGCACCTGACCAAAACTCTAAAATCTGGACAGCTGGTGAACTCACACGGGAATGAATCAAATCTTGGGCAAACCTTCACTAAAACACATGAAACTTTAGGAGCACAACCTCAATCCATAAGAGAGTCTATCCACAAAATATCTACTAAAAAAGATCAAGAGAACTCTCGGATTGGATGCAACAAAGAGTGCAAGAAGGTGACCAAGAACTAGATGAACACAAGGGAAAGTGGGGATTCGAGGAAGATCTTGTGCAGCTATTGAGAGGTAGTGGAGGCCTGCTCCTTGGTGTAATGAGTGATTGCTAACACGTGGAGTGGACTAACTATGTTTAGTCGCGACTCTGTGGAGATTGCGCCGGTTCTTGGTCTGTGGTGTGCCGGTACACGGATGGCGCGGTGGCAGCGAGATGGTTTGGACAAGAGCGAGGCGCGTGCAGATGGACCATGCGGCGGCATTGCGGTGGCAGGGAGCTCGACGACCATGCGGAGGCGGGAGACCTTGCAATGGCATTGGAGGCCCGACCGGACGACCGTGCGGTGGTGAAGGGCGGCCCAGATGCTTGGGCCACTGCTGGGCCGCGTTGCGATCCACTCCTGGAGCCAAGGCGGGACAGCGTGGAGTTTGTTGGTAGCTCAGGAAAAACCAACGACTGGGATGCGTCGACGTCGGCCAAGTCGGAGAGGGTTCCGGCGGGAGGTCGGACACGTGGCGACATTGGGCTTGGCGGGTGTGCCGGAAACATCGCACGGGAAGGTTTGGCGGGTCCTCCAAAACCGCCCCCCGAACTAGGTTTCGGCAGTTTTTCCAAAACTGCCCCAGTGAAGATTCCAGAAGGACGCGTAGCGACATCAGAGGGATTGCGTCGGGTCGAAGCAAACTACAACAAGTCGTCGTAGACGTCGGATGGTCTTCAATGTATCTTTCCGGTTTTACCCCTATAAGGGCCTTTAGTTTAATTTCAGCACTTAAGGTTATTGTAGTCTTTAGAGGAAGGCTTGGAAGGCAAGAAAGGGAGGCAAATTGGGAGTGGGTGGCGCTGCCCCTGCAGGACAAAAAGGCTAGCGCCCCTCCCTCCCTCTCTCGGTTCTCTGGCTGGCGCTCAACAGAAGGACACAGGCAGCCAGGCGCCCTCTCTTCCTCCCTCTCCCTGTCCTCCTCTCTTCCTCCTGTAAGGTGAGATTTGAGAGATGGATTCTTGAAGCTTTTGTAAGGAATTAGTGTGGGAGAGGAGGCCCTTCCCTCCTTGTGCCCTCCTGGCTTTTGAATCAAACTCTGTTTCATGTTGTTTGGAGATTTTGGTGTTTGATTCCTCCATGGTCTTGAGTTCCTTGAGGACTTTCCTTGCGACCTGAATCACCCTAGCCAAGTGCTAAATCCCCCGCGAGTCGCGATCCCTCAAGAACAGAGTTTTTAGAAAATCCCGAAAACCCCGTTCTTGCTCCGATTTCTTTTGATTCCTCTTCAACCGTGAGGAATTTCTTGGATATCTTTTGGGGATGGGTTCTTGAAGTCATCATCTTCATCTCCCCAAAATTTGAGCTGCTTTGGACCTGATTTGATCATTCAATCATCGAATTTTTCCCAGGTCGCGGGCTGGAAAAACTCTGCTCTGCTCGGGCAGAATTTTTCCTTATCGCCGGTTGAACCGATGCTTGCATTCTTGTGCGTCGGATCAACCGGTGAGTGGTTTTGTCGCCTATTAGGGTTTTTGGGGTTTCTGTTGGTTGCACAGGTGCATTAGCCTCTACGTGCATCGGTTCATCCGGCGTTACCACAGGATTCGCAGTTTTAGTCGTTTAACTAACGGGTTCAGTTTTCTCCACACCGGTTTAACCGGTGCTCAGTTGAATTCGATTTGCAGCTTCTCTGGACAACTGCACCGGTGTTATTGCTGATTTCATCGGTTCATCCGGTGCGCTATCGTCGGTTTAACCGGTGATCATTGTGTGCGTTTTGTGGCCGCTCTGGACAACTGCACCGACATTGTGTTTGAATTTGTCGGTTTATCCGGTGCAGTGTCGTCGGTTGAACCGACGCCTTTCAAACATGAGCGTCGGATCAACCGGTGTTCGATTGTCTTCAATGCAGGCTCAGTATCATCGGTTTGACCGACGCCCTCAATCCTTTGTCCGTCGGATCAACCTGTGATATATACCTTGCTGGTTTTTGCGCTGTTTCTTCGCATTTGCTTCCGTGTTTTGTCTCATGGATTCCTAGGGCATTCTTGTGTTGGTGTAACTCCTCATAGCTATTTCACACCTTGCCTAGAACTCTTGGGTTAGGGTGCACACTTGGATCTTGAGTCAAAGTTGTTGATTGCGATAATTTTCAATGGCTCCCATTCACCGCCCCTCTGGTCGCATTTCTCGGTCCTACAATTGGTATCAGAGCCGGGATGGTTTCTCTATAGCCTTCCTCGGTTCAAAACCGTTGTGTGACCATGGGTTCTCCTGGCAAACCCCCGATTTTCGATGGAACCGATTATGACTATTGGAAGGTGCGCATGCGTGCCTATCTTCTGAGTCTAGGTTCCGAAGTCTGGGAGATTTGCGTGGACCCTGACTATGTGAACCTTGCGGTCCGCACGACCGAGCTTCAGATTAGGAGACATTAGGTCAATAGCAAGGCGTACAATGCTCTCATAGCCTGTCTCGCTCGCCCTGAGTTCGATCGTGTCAGCTACCTTCTCACAGCCCGGGAGATTTGGGCACGGTTGGCCAATTTCCATGAGGGAACCAACCATGTCAAGTTGAGGCTGTATGAGACTCACCAGCGGGAATATGAGAACTTTACTCAGTTGCCGGGTGAGAGCATCGATACCATGTTCAGTCGTTTCTAGTCGATTGTGAACAAGCTGCGTGCGAACCAGCCACAGGGCACCCAGACCTACTCTGATCATGAGAAGGCTATGAAGCTTCTCTATGCTCTTGATCGCAAGGTCTGGGAGGTGAAGGTCCAGACTATCATAGAGTCTGTTAGCTATGAGACCCTCACCGTGGATGAGCTATTCAACAAGCTCAAGGCTTCGGAGGCGGAGAAGCTCTCTCGAGCTAAGATGGAAGGTAATCATGCTGATGCCTCCGCCTCCAAGTCGATGGCCCTGGTAGGCAACTCTGGAGCTAACTCTAACCCTTCTCTTGGAGGTTTTTGCTTGTCGTCTCTTGTGTCTGTGATAGATGAGCAGTTGGAGGTGCTGGGAAATGAGGAGCTTGCACTGATCATCCACAAGTTCCAGTGCCTTCAACAACAGACAAGCACGAGCGAAGACCTGCTTCAACTGCGCCAAGACCGGTCACTTCGCCACCGAGTGTCCCAAGAAGAAGAGTTCCAAGGATGAGGACGACCGCTCCAGGCACGAGGAGTACCGCTGAGCACCGCTGTCACACCCTGAAATTTTTGAATTTCAGGATGTGATTAAAATTAAAAATAAATAATCAATTTTCTCATAATTTTAAAATTTTCGCAACATTTTCTTTTCTTCACAGGGAATTTAGTAAAAATAAATAAAGTTTGTTTGAATTTTAAAAAAATTAAAATGAAGTTGGTTGTGTGTTGCACTCATGCTACCCTTGCATTGTTTTAATGTTGTGTTTCAATTTGAATTTGAATTCTTCAAATTTGAATTCAAATTGAATTTGTTTGAATCTCTTGCAAAAGAAAGAAAAAAAAGCCTCTTTCGGCCCAAAACGCCTCAGCCGGCCCAGCCCTTTTTCTTTTCCCCTTTTCTCCCCGCGCAGCCCAATCCCGCCGGCCCAATTCCCTCTCCCCGGCCCAGCTCGCGCCCCCTCTCCTCTCTGCCGCCGACAGGTAGGCCCCACCTGTCGGGACCGTCTCCTTCCTCCCGTGCGCGGCTCGGACTCGAGCCAGAGTCCGGCCACGCCACGCCTCGCCGCCCGTCGCCTTGGTGCGCACGCCAAGGTGGCCCCACCTCACCCCTATTTAAGCGACGCCGCTCCCCATGGAAACCCTATCGAACCGCAGTCGCCCCCCCCAGTTCGCGCAAACCCTAGCCCTAAATCGCCGCCGCCATTGGAGCCCCCCTCGAGCTCGATTCTGCCGTAAATCTCGCCGCTCCGCCGCTTGCTCGCCTCCGCAAGCCGCCTCCGGAGCTCCTGCATTGTGGTGAGAACATTCACTGGTCACCTTCCCCTCTCCCTCTCGCTCCCGTGCATGCCCGTTCGCTTGCCATCGCCCTGCCGAGCAACCTCGCCGTCGAACGTGCTCTCCGCCACGTCTAGGCTTCGAGCAGACCCCGCCCTCGCGTTCCCCGTATCGTGCTCTAGATCCCAGGCCGATCCACGCCTAAATCCGAGCCCCGGACGGCCGTTTTCGGCGAAGTCCGGCTACCGCGCCGCCGCTCGCCGCCGCTAGCTCGCCGCCGGCGCAGTGCGCCGCCGCTCCTTTCGCCCCATTTCACCCTAGCCGTTCGATCCTCATCCAACGGCCCCGATTAGATCTGACCCGAGGTCAACAGATCCAATACCGGTCAACCGAGCCACTTTTGCGAAAGAGCCCTTATGTTTTATGGAAATAAACCCGCAGTCCAGCATAGTTCAAAAGTAATTAGGTTTAAGTCCTTTTATTTCTGTTTTAGACCCTGACCTTTTAGGAAATAGAACCCGCCGTCCAGGAAGTGTAGTTTTGCTTTCTAACCCTCGTGAGTTAGGTTTAATTATGTTTTAGTCCATGGTTTCTTTAAAGCTAGCCCCTGGAAGTTTAAATCTATCGCAAACAAGTCCCTAGTGCACTGTTTTAGCCATATCTTTCACGTTTTAACTCCGTTTTCAGTGATTCTTGCGCTCACGTGATCCTTGTGACGTGTGAAATAGCTTTATAACCTTTTTATCTGCTGTGAGCACACTTTGTTGTGTCTTACGAATCTTTTCTGTTAGTCCTTAACCTTTAGTTAATCGCGACTAGATCTCTGAAGCATCGTTTAGTCTATAGAATCACCATTTTAGTTCCGTTTTCTGTGTTTCTTGCGCCCTCGTAATCGTAGCAATGAGCCCTATCCTTTAGTGTGTTCTTTTAAAGTCTTTCTTTTGTTTTGGTGTATTGTTCTTAGATGTATCTTGTTGTTTGCTTTGAATGTTTGCCCGATGTTTGCTCCGAGTAGAAGGATCGCTGTTTGAAGGTTGAAGATCAAGAGTTCCAAGTGAGCAAAAGCTGAAGAGCAGTAAGAGTAGCTTTTCATTGGAGAAAGGCAAGTGACCCTAACCATCCTTCTATCTATGCTTATATACAAGAGTACTATGATATAATTGGAACATGGAGAACCACCCAAGAAAACCGTACAACCACAATACTATATGGCTCTGGTCTTGGCTAATTAATTAGATGAACTATATGTTGTGTTGGGGTTGTTCCGCTTGGTGGTTATGAGTTTGTGTTGTGGAGCGGGTGAAGGAAGCTGTGTCTTCTGAGGGACCGCACGGCAGGGACCAACACATACATATAGGGATTCTTTGTAAAGGCCTCATAGCGTCCCTATGCAATCACACCTCGAAAGTGTGGTATTGTGCCTGATCAGCACATATGCGTGGTTGGGTTCAAAGTTCTTCGGAACTTTTACGCGAATTGTGGTGAAAGTGTACAACCTCTGCAGAGTTAAAACTAACCGGTTAGCCGTGCTCACGGTCAAGAGCGGCTTGGACCCTCACATGATTAATAAACTTAAAGATGGATTTAAATCACATTCTGGTTATTTCTTGTGGCCTTGCTGAGTACCAACCATAAGTGTACTCACCCTTGCTTACTGCTGCTCAGAAGGAAAGATGTATGAAGTCTGTTGAAGATGTTGCTGAGTTCTAAGAGTACGCAACCCCCAGTCGATTGCCTGTGAAGTTGAAGCCTTCGTTTCCAGAATAAGCTGTATAACTCTGATAATCTTCTATTTGTTGTAATTCTCTTTTACATGATACTGTTACTGATTATTCACTTATGATGTCTCTATATGTATGAAACTTGATCCTGGCATACATATAGATATGCATTTGGTTTTCTTCTTAAAACCGGGTGTGACAACCGCCACAAGCACAAGAGTGGGGACTCCCACAAGAAGAAGGGCGGACGCTCCAAGCGGCACCACGAGCAGAAGAAGAAGAACATCGGCAAGTACAAGAGCAAGCAAGCGTTCGTCACCCAGAGTGAGGATCATTCCTCCACCAGCCAGAGCTCGACGTCTTCGTCTTCATCCAGCTCCAGTGACTCCAACTCACACCACCGCGGCGAGAAGAAGCGGAGCAGCAAGAAGAAGGCCATGGAGGGCTTCACTGGCCTTTGCCTCCATGCTGGGAAGGCGGCCGGTTTCTGCACCATGGCTATTGACTCCGATGCTGACGGGACTCCTTCCACTATGGCAGAGCCTGTACTTCAGCCAGAGCCAAGCTCTGAGGTACGTCCCAAGCACCCCACTCACTGAGGAGTTGGAGGATCCTTTACATTGCTCTAGATAATCAGGACTTGATCATTAAGGATGCTAAGAGGCAGTTTAGAGCTTTGAGACAGGAGCTGAAGGAAGTTAAGCTAGCTCTAGAGATTGCTCAGTCTGCCCCTGTAGTGGAGGATTGTGAGGAGGAGGATGAGTGCAGTCAGTGCATCGGTTTGATGTCTAACCTGTCCGAGCTCAGGAGCAAGTATGATGAGAACTTGCTCAAGCTCGAGATGGGCAAGAAGGCCTTGGACGAGCTCAAGTCCCAGCCTACCCTCTTGGGTGCTTGTAAGGAGTGCCTAACGCTTAGAGAAGAGCTTAAGGAGAAGACTGCTGCTTTGAGGAAGTTGGAGAAATCCGCAGTCCCTAGCTCTTGCTCTGCTGATTGTACTGTGTGCCCAAGCCTGATCTCTGAGCTTGAGGAGGCATGGAAGGACAAGACCCGGATGGAGGAGGAGAACTCCCACCTTCGGGAGATTCTCAGTTGGGTGTCCACCCGTGAGCCTCAGTTGGGCATGATGGTTCAGCAGTTTAAGCGTCCTGATGGTGTTGGGGTTGGTTTTGCTTTTACTCCTGCTGACTTTGTTCAACCCTATGGCAATATTGGTGAGATGCTCGAGCCGAGTGTGAGTGCACTTTCCTCTTCCACAGCTCCACCAGTCCCTAAGCCAGCACCAGTCCCTAAGCCAGCACTAGTCAATGATGGGATTCTCACTGAGCCACCCAAAGCTCCACCTAAGAATCCAGTGTGGGTTCCCAAGCCTAACCACCTCAAGAACCGACTGGATACACTCCCTCCTAGTGGCAAGCCTATTCCTAAGCCCAAGGTGAGGACTCAGCCCCCCAGAGTACCTCAGAGAGCCCCAGCTCCTACACCACAGCCTACACACAAGAGAGAGCCTTACCAGTGTGAGTGGTGCGAGAGGGGTGGTCACTTGGCAGAGTTTTGCTTTCGGAGGTTGAGGTTTGAGCGCAGGCATCTTGAGAGGCGCGCTCCGGAGGTGTTCCACCAGCCAGCCGGTGGACACGCTCCAGCTCGACGTGGGCAGAGGCAGGATGCCAGGCCACGTCGTGTAGGTGGAGGAGGGGCAGGCGGTGGTGGATACTGCGCTCCTGTTGGTGGTTTCGCCGGCCCTGTTCCACACCGTGCTTTCGGTGGTGGTCAGCGTGGCCGAGGCTTTGGTGGCGGAGGCGCACCATGTTTTCCTCAGTGTGGTGGTCGCCAGCCACAGTTTTCGTTTGAGGATACTTACCCTGCTTTCGAGCAGATGGCACGATATTGGTTTGCTTCTTTCTGTGCTAACCCCAGTGTCGGGCCATTTGCCTGCTCGTTTTCTTCCTACTGAGCAGGACACTCGAGGCCTGGAGAACATATGGCTCATGGACTCCAGTTGTTTGCGCCACATGACCGGGAGTCACAGATGGTTCTCCAGCCTCACCCCGATGAAGGACAAAGAGTACATCACCTTCGGGGATTACAGCGGAGGAAAGGTACGTGGAGTTGGCACTATTCGGATTTCTGATGACTTCACCCTAAGAGAGGTTGCTCTTGTTGATAAACTTGGTTTTAATCTGCTTTCTGTTTCATAACTTCTCGATGATGGGTTTGAGGTGAGTTTCAAGAGAGGTTGCTCGCGTGTTCTTGATTCCAGAGGGGAATTCGTTTACAACATTGTTCCTCTTGGTCGTGTGTTTCGCATTGACTTTTCTGGATCTTCTTCTAGCACCTCTCACTATCTGGTGACTGGTCAGTCCTCTGAGCTCTGAAAGTGGCATAGAAGACTCGGTCACTTGGGCTTTGATCTACTAGTTAGGCTCAGCTCACTTGATTTGATCCGAGGATTGCCCAAGCTCAAGATGGACAAGGACCTTGTCTGTCACCCGTGTCATCACGGGAAGATGGTTTCCCTTCCGCACCCACCTGTGAATCAGGTGATGACATCGCACCCAGGCGAGCTTCTTCACATGGACACTGTTGGCCCTGCTCATGTGCGCTCTGTCGGTGGGAAGTGGTACATTCTTGTGATCGTTGACGACTTCTCTCGGTACTCTTGGGTTTTCTTCTTGGAGACTAAGGATGAGGCTTTTCAGTACTTTCGAGACCTTGCCTTGAGTTTATAGAATGAACTTCCACATGCCATGAGGGCTATCCGTAGTGATAATGGCTCTGAATTTAAGAATGCTCGTTTTGATGACTTCTGTCGTGGTTTCGGTCTTGATCACCAGTACTCCTCTCCTTATGTTCCTCCACAGAATGGCGTGGTTGAACGCAAAAACCGGACCCTAGTGGAGATGGCCAGGACGATGCTTGATGAGCATAGGACTCCTAGGCATTTTTGAGCCGAGGCGATCAACACCGCATGCTATGTTGCCAACCGCATCTTCCTTCGCTCATTCATGAAAAAGACTTCGTATGAGTTGCGGTTTGGTCGACAGCCCAAGGTGTCCCACCTGCGTGCTTTTGGTTGCAGATGCTTTGTTTTGAAGGAGGGAAATCTTGATAAGTTCGAGTCTAGGTGCTCTGATGGCATTTTTCTTGGCTATGCTCTTCAATCTAGAGGCTATCGTGTTCTTATTCTTGAGACTAACCGGATCGTCAAAACTTGTAATGTAACCTTCGACGAGTCCACTCCTTCTTTGTCTGCTTCTGTGGAGTGTGCAGGTGACGATGAGTTTGGCCAGGACATCTTCGAGGATGAGGATGAGCCTGAGGCTTTTGAGGATGATGGTGGTGTCCCTGCGCCGGCTGCAGGCCCACTTCCTGGTGAATCGAGTTCTGACGACGACGGCGGCCCGCTCCCCACAGCTTCTACATCCCGGGGGCCGATCGAGCAGGTGACTCAGGCTTCACCAGATGCACCTGAGGAGGAGGCGACTTCAACAAGGGAAGCACCGCGACACATTCAGCGTCGTCATCCCCCTCAACAAATGCTAGGTGACCTTAACAAGCGAACCACAAGGTCCAATGTAACAAGTATCGCTGGTTTTGCTCATTCAGCGTTTGTTGACTCCTTTGAGACCAAAGATATTGGACACGCTTTATCTGATTCTAACTGGGTCAATGCCATGCATGAGGAGCTAGAAAACTTTGAGCGAAACCAAGTCTGGGTCCTTGTAGAGCCTCCACCTGATTGCCACCCTATAGGTACCAAATGGGTTTTCAAGAACAAACAGGGTGAGGATGGGATGGTTGTGAGGAACAAGGCTAGGTTAGTAGCTCAGGATTACAGCCAGTAGGAGGGGATAGATTATGAGGAGACCTTTGCTCCTGTAGCTCGTTTAGAGGCCATCCGGATCTTCTTAGCTTTTGCAGATTCGAAGGGGTTCAAGCTGTATCAGATGGATGTGAAGAGTGCCTTTCTGAACGGGTTTATAGAGGAGGAGGTCTATGTGAAGCAGCCTCCTGGCTTTGAGAGTCCCAAGTTTCCAGACCGAGTCTTCAAGCTTCAGAAGGCTTTGTATGGTCTGAAACAAGCCCCTAGAGCCTGGTATGCGAGGTTGAGAGCCTTTTTGCTTAAGCAGGGGTTTGTCATGGGATCAGTACATAAGACTTTGTTTCTCCTCAGGTGTTGCACTGATTTTCTGTTGGTTCAGGTCTACGTGGATGATATTATCTTTGGTGGCTCCTCTCACTCTTTTGTTTCTAGCTTTTCTGATGATATGAGTAGGGTGTTTGAGATGTTGATGATGGGTGAGCTTCAGTTCTTCCTCGGGTTGCACATCAAGCAAACTCGGGATGGCACCTTCGTCCACTAGGCCAAGTACACCAAGGACATGCTCAAGAAGTTCGACTTCGGGGACCTCAGTCCCATGCTGACTCCTATGGGCACTTCTACGGTGCTGGATGAGGACACTGAAGGTGTTGCTGTGGACCAGAAGGAGTACAGGAGCATGATCGGCTCGCTCTTGTACCTGATGGCCACCAGACCCGACATCCAGTTCGCGGTTTGTCTCTGCGCGAGGTTCCAGGCTTCTCCGCACACTTCTCACAGGAACACTATGAAGAAGATTTTCAGGTACCTCCGCTACACTCCTGAGTTTGGCCTTTGGTACTCTTCTTCCTCTTCTCTTGCATTGGTTGGCTTTTCTGATGCTGACCATGGTGGGTGTCGGATTGATCGCAAGTCGACTTCAGGTACCTGTCAGTTTCTTGGAACTTCTCTTGTGTCTTGGTCTGCCCGCAAGCAAACTAGTTTAGCTCTTTCCACCACAGAAACCGAATACATAGCTGCTGCTAGTTGCTGCTCCCAGATCCTTTGGATGAGACGCACTCTTAGCGATTATGGCCTAACCTATGGCAGAGTTCCAATTTTCATTGACAGCACCTCAGCCATAAGCTTAGCCAAGAACCCCGTCCTACACTCTCGCTCCAAGCATATAGACGTGAGGTTCCATTTCCTGAGAGATCACTATGAGAAGGGTGATGTCGAGCTGACCCATGTATCCACTGATAATCAAGTAGCTGACATCCTGACTAAGCCCCTAGAACAAGCCACCTATGCTCGCTTGCTGGGAGAGCTTGGCGTGCGCTACCCATTTTGAGTTGGGTAGTTGTTTCTGTAGTTTAGGATTGGTTTTTCTTTCTTCTTTGCTTTTTCTTGCATTGTTGTGTACATACCATTTAGCATTGCATCTGCTCATATGCATTACACTTGCACCAGCTTCTCATGTATGATATCTGCATTTGCTTGTGCTATGCTATGAGTTGTATATATGCTTTGACCATGTGTAGCTAGCTCCTTTGAATATGTTGTATATTGGCTCTGAACTTAGCTATTTTATTCTTTGAAAATCATAAAACATGGTCACCTTCAGGATTTGCTACTAGCATGTGTAGGTTTGTATGCTTATGCTATCTTGATCATGCTTAGTGGTTAGGTCCTTTGCTCTCATATGCAACAAGATGCCCTCTTTTGCTTCATGGTTGCATTGCAAAATCAAACAGTTGGTGTGTTATAATTGGAATCTATTTCAAAAATCCAATATTTGGTCTGAGTGAAAAGATCCAGGTGGGATTGCTTGCACCACTGATCTTGTTCTGAGACTGCTCCTTTGGAGAACTTGGACAAGGCTGTGGATGACTGAGAGTGCTATCTTAAGCTTCTGATGGTCCTTGACCTAGGCTTGGTACATTCGCTAAGTTGAGCACTTGCAAGTTTTCAACCCCTGGCACCACTTCTTCTTGTTGAGAAACTAAGTGTTTTCAGTTGGTATCAAAATCTTGACAAGTTTTCAGTTGCTTGAGTGGCAGTTGCTGTGATATGCTTTGGTTAGCTCACCGGTATGTTCTTGCTAGCACTAGCATGCTTGCTTACCTTCTAGTATGCTAGGTCCTTTATGGTGATGCCTTTTCTTTTACAAATGACAAATGCTTGCTCATGATCTGTATAGATATATTCTTATGAGCTTCCCAATGCATTGTCTATGTATATGCACCCTCATATGCTGTGCTGTTTCGACCTTTGCAAATGCTCTTGTTCTATACCTGGAAGCTTTTTAGGCACGCATGCTTGCACTTCATGGCATATTTCCAGGGGGAGCATCTAGACAGGGGGAGTTTCCTTGACGTGTGCTTTGTCAACAAAGGGGAGAGATTGTTGATTGGTATCTCTTGTACCTTAGGGGGAGAGATTGTGAACCTTGGGGGAGAGATCCAGTTTTTGAGTGTGCACACATCGGGGGAAAGTTGCATAGTGAGGGGGAGCTGTATTTCAGGGGGAGGAAAGTTGCATAGTGAGGGGGAGCTGCATTTCAGGGGGAGTTTTGAGCTTTTTCATGCTCTTTGCGGGTTGTGTTGAGCCTTGCCTCTTTCTGGAGGGACCAACTTTGCACATGCTTGGCTGTGTTGAGCCTTGCCTCTTTCTTGGGGGGTTGTTTTGGAGTCAGTGCGTCGAGCCGTTGCCCTTGTCTTGGGGGCTGACTCTTTTGGCTTTGCTATCTTCAAGTGATCTTTTCAGGCTTTCATTCGCTTTTGATCACTTGAGTTAGCTCTCTTTGTTTTCTATTTCTTTTTTGGTTATCTGTTTGTTTCACCAGTGCCCGTGTGGGGTGTGGTGTTGACAATGCACTCATCAAGGGGGAGATTGAGAGGCAGTGGAGGCCTGCTCCTTGGTGTGATGAGTGATTGCCAATATGTGGAGTGGACTAACTGTGTTTAGTCGCGACTCTGTGGAGATTGCGCCGGTTCTTGGTCTGTGGTGTGCAGGTACACGGATGGCGCGGGGGCAGCGAGATGGTTTGGACAAGAGCTGAGGCACGTGCCGATGGACCATGCGGCGGCGTTGCGGTGGCAGGGAGCTCGACGACCATGCGGAGGCGGGAGACCTTGCGGTGGCATTGGAGGCCCGACCGGACGACCATGCGGTGGTGAAGGACGGCCCAGATGCTTGGGCCACTGCTGGGCCGCGTTGCGATCCACTCCTGGAGCCAAGGCAGGACGGCATGGAGTTTGTTGGTAGCTCGAGAAAAACCAACAGCTAGGATGCGTCGACTCGGCCAAGTCGGAGAGGGTTCCGGCGGGAGGTCGGACACATGGCGACATTGGGCTCGGCGGGTGTGCCGGAAACATCGCGCGGGAAGGTTTGGCGGGTGCTCCAAAACCGCCCCCCGAACTCGGTTTCGACAGTTTTTCCAAAACTGCCCACGTGAAGATTCCAGAAGGACGCGTGGCGACATCAGAGGGATTGCATCGGGTCGAAGCAAACTACTCCAAGTCGTCGCAGCCGTCGGATGGTCTTCAATGTATCTTTCCGGTTTTGCCCCTAAGGGCCTTTAGTTTAATTTCAGCACTTAGGGGTATTGTAGTCTTTAGAGGAAGGCTTGGAAGGCAAGAAAGGGAGGCAAATTGGGAGTGGGTGGCGCTGCCCCTGCAGGACAAAAAGGCTAGTGCCCCTCCCTCCCTCTCTCGGTTCTCTGGCTGGCGCTCAACAGAAGGACACAGGCAGCCAGGCGCCCTCTCTTCCTCCCTCTCCCTGT